>NW_005871400.1:217740-261863 GCF_000147115.1 Myotis lucifugus | reverse complement strand
TGGTGGCTGTCCATTCACCTCTCTCCCTGGAGCCTCAACCCATTTTCTCTTTGCATGACTCCAGCCCATTCTGAGCCACTCTCCCTCCACCAGAGCCCAGCGTGAATGGCTACAAATGATATTTAGTGCACTGGCCCTTTAAAAGGTTGCCTGGGTTGCCAGAACCGGCTTGGCTCAGTGGATAGAGCGCCGGCCTGCAGACTCAAGGGTCCTGGGTTTGATTCCGGTCAAGGGCATGTACCTTGGTTGCGGGCACATCCCCAGTGGGGAGTGTGCAGGAGGCAGCTGATTGATGTTTCTCTCTCATTGATGTTTCTGGCTCTCTATCCCTCTCCCTTCCTCTCTGTAAAAAATCAATAAAATATATTTGAAAAAAAAAAGGTTGCCTGGGTTTCAAGCAGACTCCCCTCTCTCTCCCTGGAAGACAGAATCCTTGCTGATTTTCACAGCCAGATTTTATGTAGTCTCCTCTTCCAGTTCTGGAGCTCTATGCTGAGGAGCTCTGCATAGGGTTGAGACTGCACACTTTTAAGGGGTCACCTTTGCTGATAAGATATCCCTTCTGATTCTCAACAGCTATATGGGGATGCAGGGCCAGCTCTTATCATATCTCTGCCCTTCCTACCAGTCTCAAAGTGGCTTCTTCTGTAAATCCTTGGTTATAAGTCTTCTGTTCAGCTGATCTTCAGTTAGATATTCAGGTTGATTGTTCTATAATTTAGTGTAGTTCCAATTCAGTCCTGTGAGGAGGTGAGTGTAATTTCCACCTGATCCACTGCCATCTTGATCCCTTACCTATGTTAATTTTTATTAATTCTTTATTTCCTGTTTTTCAGACTGTATAACCTCTATCAGTCTATCTTTAAGTTCACTGATTCTCTCTGACAATTCTAATCTACCAATGAGCTTCTTAATATATTTTTCACTTTGGTTATTGTGTTTTTAAACTCCAGAATTTCCACTTGGTTTTTAAAAATAATTTCTAACCTGGCCAATGTTTCTTATTGGTTAGAGCATTGGCCTGTGAAACAAAGGATCATGGGTTTGACTCCTGGTCAAGGACACGTACTTGGGTTGTGGGTTTGCTCCTTGGCCCTGGTCAGGGTGCATGTAATATGCAACCAATCGATGTGTTTCTCTCACATTGATGTTTTTCTCTCTCTTCCCCTCCCTCCCTTCCACTCTCTCTCTCTCTCTCAATGAAAAAAAAATACTCTAGTGGGGATTAACAATAAAATAAAAATAATTTCAATTTTTCTATTATATTTTCTACTTATTGAGATTTTTTTCATACTTTCCATTATTTCCTTAATCATTGTTTCCTTTAGTTTTTTTAAATTTATCTTTATTGTTGAAAGTTTTACATATATCCCCCTTTTTTACCCCATTGACCCATTCCACCCCACTCCTGCCCACCCCAGTCTTCACTGCACTAATGTCTATGTCCATGTGTTATGCATATATGCATATAAGTTCTTTGTTTTTTGAACATGTTTATAATGGCTACTTTGATGTCTTTGCAAAATCTGACACCTGGTACCTCTCACAAGTCATTTACAACTTAAAAAGACAGAGTGTTACAAAACAATTTTATGTATCACTGAAATGACTAAACTGTTAAAAATCTGTAAGCTTAATCTACAGTGTCTATGTGAGGACACCCTCTGACCAGAGGTAAATACATACCTGAGAGAATAGATAGAGTAGTAGATTTTCCTGCCCCATTATGTCCTAGAAGAACAGTGATCTGTCCCTCATATACATTCAAAGACAAGTCTTTTACAGCTAGTTTGGTAGTGTTGTGCACTCGGAATTCCTGTGAAGGAAAAACCCCAAAATACTAATTGTATCTACATATATCACTTTGGAAGAACACGCACTTATATATATGAATTATCTATAGAAGAAACAATACCACATAAGCTCATGAGGCAGAAAAATCAAAATGTAAGAAGTAAAAACTGTGAAAAGGGAAAAAATGTGATAGCATAACAAAAGTTTTAGAATTTCACAATAAATCTATAAATACCCCTTGAGCAATCTCATCCATTCTTGTTTTGTTTCAATAATCATCTTGAAGTTGATAAGGCTATATTCTTTTTCAGTCAATGCCTTTGTCCTAATTTGAAAATATAGATAGGACAATTGAAAATATCGATAGGACATCTAAAACCTAGATGTTCTATAGGCATCTCAAAATTGAAAATATAGATAGGACATCTAAAACTTAGATGTTCTATCAGCATCTCAAATTTCTTATGTGTAGACTTGTAGCATTTCTGCTTAAGATGCAAAAATATGGAAAGAGCATCATTCCCACTCTAGCAAATAAGTACCTAGTAAGATACAAAATACTTGAACCCCTCAGAGAGGTGAGTTTATCAGGCAACTAGCTTTAAATTTAAGGAAACGTAGATGCCTTCAAGGAGACATGGTATATAAATATTTGCTTACCTAGAGCAGAAATAGTCACTATAAAAACTAGTGAGAAAATAGTGGTTAAATTTTTAATTATAATTGAGTGAAGACAGCTTAAGAAACAATATTTAATGGGAGAGCTGGTATTCAAGCACATTTCATTCAGACTTAAAGTATATATTCCTTCCATCACATGCCACTGATGGTGAATAAAGACAAACCATCTTGTGTAACAAAAAGAAGATGCTGTTCCTTTTTAACCCCAATGGCAGTGGGTGTTTTCTATCTCGGTGTCCTCATTCTGCCTTGTCCCTAGGCTTGAACGCCACTGTCGTGTAACTGCTTATTTGAAATCTCTACTTGGACGAATGTTTAAGTGTCTCTGTAGCTCTTAATTCCCCAAAGCTTCACTTGAAAACAAACTTACCAAACAAATTTCAAATTCTCCCCCCCGGTGTCTCTAGTATCCACAAATTGCTCCACTAAACACCAATTTGCTCAAGCCACAACTGACAGCCACTATAATTCCTCCTTTTCCCTCAATCATACATTCAACTGAAGAGCAAGTTTTCTTCAGTTCTAACTCCAAAATATATTCTGAATCTGCATAATTTGTTCTCCACTACCACAAGCCTATCCCCGCGGCCTTCACTTACCTATGCTTCTATAAAAGCCTCCAATCTGTTTTCTTCCTTCCATTCATACTCCTCACAGCTGCCAGTGTGGTCTTTTCAAAACATAAATCAGATCATGTCCCTCTACTTCATAAATTCCTATAGTTATAATTATTGCCCAATGTTTAAAAAATAGAATCCAAATATTACCAAGTGTCTTATAATTTTCCAAGTGTAGGTCTTTTACGTCCTTTGTTAAATTACTGCTAGGTTGTTTTTTAAGCAACTGCAAATGCGATTGTTTTCTTAGTTTGCCTTTCTGATAGTTCATTATTGGTGTATAAAATGGAACTGATTTTGGATATTTATATTATATCTCCCAACTTTCATTGCATTCATTTGTCAGTTCTAGTAGTATTTTGGTGGAGTCTTTAGGGTTCCCTTTATACAATATCATGTCATCTGCAAACAATCACAGTTTTAATTCTTCCTTTCTCAATGGATGCCTGTTTTTTTTTCTCCTTCTTGTCTGATAGCTGTGGCTAGGACTTCCAGAACCATGTTGAATAATACTGCTGAAAGCAGACATCCCTGTCCTGTTCCTGACTCAAGGGAAATGTTTTTAGTTTTGCCCATTGAGAATGATGTTGACTGTGGGGTTTGTCACATATGGCCTTTATCATGCTGAGATATGCTCACTCTATTCCCACTTCATTAAAAAATTTTATTATAAAAGGGTGCTGGATATTATAAAATGCTTTTTTTGCATCTATTAATATGATTGTGTGATTTTATCCTATCATTTTGTTTATTATGCAGTATATCACAGTTATTGATTTGTAGATATTGTGCCAATAATGCATCCCTGGAATAAATCCCACTTGATGACAATGTATGGCCTTTTAAATGTATTGCTGGATTTGGTTTGCTAATATTTTGTTGACGATTTCAGCATCTATGCTTGCGAGAGAGATTGGCCTATAATTTTTTTTCTTTATAGTGTCTTTAACTGGTTTTGGAATTAGAGCAGTGGTTCTCAACCTTCCTAATGCCACAACCCTTTATACAGTTCCTCATGTTGTGGTGACCCTCAACCATAAAATTATTTTCATTGCTACTTCATAACTATAATTTTGCTACTGCTATGAATAATGTTATAATGTAAATATATGATATGCAGGATGTATTTTCATTGTTACAAATTGAACATAAAGCATAGTGATTAATCACAAAAACAATATGTAATTATATATGTGTTTTCCGATGGTCTTAGGCGACCCCTGTGAAAGGGTCGTTCAACCCCCAAAGGGGTCGCGACCCACAGGTTGAGAACCACTGAATTAGAGTAATGCTGCCCTCATAAAAACAGCTTGGGAGCCTTCTCTCCTCTTGAATTCTTTTGGAATAGTTTGAGAAGGATCGGTGTTAGTTACTCTTTGAATGTTTGGTAAAATTCAACTGTGAAGCCATCCAGCCCAGAACTTTTGTTTACTGGAGGTTTTTTAAATTACAGCTTCAATGTAACCAGTTGTAATCTGTCTATTCAGATTCTCTGATTCTTCCTGATTCAGGTTTGGAAGATTGTATGTTTCTAGAATTTATTTATTCTGGATTGTCCAATGTTTTAGCATAGCATTGTTCATAATATTTTCTTAAAATCTTTAGTATCTCTTTTATGTCAGTTGTTATATCTTTCTTTATTTCTGATTTTGTTTGAGTCCTCTCTCTTTTTCCTTGGAGTGTGATTAATGGTTTGTTGATCTTGTTTATCTTTTCAAAGGAAGAGCTCTAGGTTCCACTGATCTTTTGTATTATGTTTTTAGACTCTATTTTGTTTACCCCTGCTCTGATCTTTACTATTTCCTTCCTTCTACTCACTTTGGACTTTGTTTCTTGTTCTTTTTTCAGTTTCTTTAAGTGTAAAGTTATATTGTTCATTTGAGAGATTTCTTGTTTCTTGAGGTAGACTTGTAATACTATGACTTTCCCTCTTAGGACTGCTTTTGTTGTGTCCCATAGATTTTGGTTGTTGTGTTCCCATCTTCATTTGTTGCAAGGTATCTTATTTCTTCCTTGATCTTATTGTTAACCCAGTCATTGTTTAGTAACATGCTATTTAGCCTCCATGTCTTTGTGGATTTTTCAGTTTTTTTCTCGTGATTGATTTCTTGTTTCATACTATTATGGTCAGAGAATATGCCTGATGTGATTTCAATCTTCCTAAATTTATTGAAACTTGTTTTGTGTACTAACATTTGGTTTATCCTAAAAATATCTTCCATGTGCTCTTTAAAAGGATGTATATTCTGCTGCTTTGGGGTGAAATGCTCTGAAGATATCAATTAAATCAATCTGATATAATTTGTCATTTAAGGTCACTGTTTTCTTATTGACTTTCTTTCTGGAAGTTCTATCCATTTATGTCAATGGGTCTTAAAATACCCTACTATGACTGTATCACTGTAAATCTCCCCCTTTATGTTCATCAAAATTTGCTTTTTATGTACCTGGGTTGTGAGCACAACCCCAGTAGGAGATGTGCAGGAGGCAGCTGATCGATGTTTCTAACTCTCTATCTCTCTCCTTTCCTCTCTGTAAAAAAATCAATAAAATATATATTTAAAAAATTTGCTTTTTACATTCTGGTGTATAAATGTGTACAGAAGTTATGTTCTCTTGTTGGATTGCTCCCTTTATCATTATGTAGTATCCTTCTTTGTTTCTTACTATAGCCTTTTAAAATCTATTTTGTCAGATGTAAGTATTGCTACCCCAGTTTTTCTCATTTCCATTTGCATGAAATATCTTCTTCCATCCCTTTACTTTTGTCTGTATGTATCTTTAGTTCTGAGGTGGGTCATGAAGACAGCATGTATATGGGTCCTGTTTCTTATCTATTTAGCCACCCTATGTCTTTTGATTTGAGCATTTAAGTTATTTACATTTAAGGTGAACCTTGATAGGTATATATTTATTGCCATTTTATTTTCTAAATTATATTTCTCTGTTTTGTTTCTTCTTCTACTACTACTACTACTACTATTAGTTAGTAAAGCAGGCCCTTGAACATTCCTCATAATACAAGTTTGGTGGTAACAAACTCCTTTAGCTTTTTCTTATCTGGGAAGCTTTTTTGTTTTGTTTTGTTAATCCTTATCTGAGAACTCTTTTTTTTTTTTCATTAATTTTTAGAGTGAGTGAAAGGGAGGGAGAGAGAAACATCAATGTGAGAAAGACACATCAATTGGTTGCCTCCTGCATGCACCCCAACAAGGGCTGGGGATCAAACCTGCAACCCAGGTATGTGCCCCCAACTGGGAATCAAACCTGCAAGCCTTTGGTGCATGGGGCTGACACTCTATCCACTGAGCACACTGGCCAGAGCATGGGAAGCTTTTTATTTCTCCTTCAATATTAAATGATTGCCATGGTGGGTAAAGTAGTCTTGGTTGTAGGTCCTTGCTTTTCATCACTTTGAATATTTTATGCCAATCCCTTCTGCCTGCAAAGTTTCTGTTGAGATTTCAGCTGACAGTGTTATGGGAGTTCCCATGTAGGTAACTAACTGTTTTCTCTTGCTGCTTTTAAGAATCTCTCTTTGTCTTTAACCTTTGGCATATTATGATGTGTCTTGGTTTGAGCCTCTTTGGGTTCATCTTGTATGGGACTCTCTGTGCCTCCTGGACTTGTGTGTCTTTTTCCATCACCAGGTTAGGAAAGTTTTTGGTTATTATTTCTTTAATCAATTTCTTGATCTCTTACTGTCTTCTCCAGATATCACTATAATGCAGATGTTGTTAAGCTTCATATTGTCCCAAAGGTCCCTTAAACTATCCTCATTCTTATTATTTTTTCTTTTTTCTGCTCTGATAAAAGATTTTATTTCCTATCTTGTCTTCCAAATCACTGAGTAGATTATCTGCTTCATTGAACCTACTCTTTAGTCCTTAAAGAGTATTCTTGGTGTCATATATTGTATTCTTCATTTCTCTCTGGTCCTTTTTTATGTTTTCTATGTCCTTGTTCATGTTGTTGTAGTTCTCATTAAGTTCCTTGAGCATCCTTGTGACCATTATTTTGGACTCTATATCTGATAAGCTGCTTGCCTCCATTTCACTTAGCTCTTTTTCTGGAGATTTTTCCTGTTCTTTCACTTTGGGTCCCCTTTAGCTGCCTCTGTGTGTGTGTGCCTATGTATTAGGTAGATCTGCTATGACTCCCAGTCTGTGGGGTGGCCTTATGTAGTAGGTGTCATGTGGGACCTAGTCACACATTATCCTTGATCTCCTGAGCTGGGTGCACTAGGAATGTCCTTTGTGTGTGTTATGTGGGCCCTCCTTTTGTAATTGAGTCTTGCTTGTTATTGGCCCCTTTGTGCATGGGATTGACACTCAGGCTGGCTGCCTATGAGGCTCAACCATGACTATAGCATGCGAGCTGTTGTGCAGGTGCTGACCACACAAAGAGGAATTCAGCAGGTTTAGTGCCTGCTGAGATCTCCCTTTGAATATGCTTCTTGTGAAGTTGTTGGATCCTGCTCCAGTGTTGTCTGAAGCTAGCTACTGGGTGTGTTGGTTCTGAGCCTCGTTGGAGGGACTGCAGGGCAGGTTAATGTCAGGCATGTGTGTGACTGGCCCTCAGCAACTTGTTGGAGCTACAAGCAATTCATAGTTTGTGGTGGCCTCTGCTGGGCCTGGGTGCATGTAGAAAGGACCAAGCTGCGCACCAAGGTATTTTTCCAGCATTGGGCCAGAGGCCGGTCAGCAAATGTTCCAAGGGTTCCCAAGATCTGTTTCCACCTGCCTTTGCCTGCTGGCTACTTGTTAGGTCCAGTCACTGAAAAAGCTTCTGGTGGGGTCAGAAGGATCTCCTGTGAGGGGAAGGGGCTGGTCAGGCTTCAGGAAAGGTAATGGGTGTGGTTCCTGCCCCAGGGTCACATGAGTGTGTCTGTACAAATTTTTCCCTGAACTCAGCTGGGTGGAGTCACTAGAAGTCGGGTGAGTGGGGCCTCTGAAGCCCAGAGATTGGGTTAGCCAGAACCCAGGAAGGTGGTTCAGTCAGATCTTCCATGAGGGGAAAGTGTGAGTCAAATTCACAAGAACGTGTAGAGAATGGCTCCCGCTCCAAAGCCAGACAACTCAGGCACTGACACCCCCTGAGTCTGTCCAGACCTCTAACACCCTGGCCAATGCAGCTCACTCTTCAGTAGGGCCTGAATTCTGCAGGGTGGGATGAGAGGGTGTCCAGAAGGTGAGGCAATTGCTTTTCCCAAGGCTGAGGCCTCACAGAGGAGAGTGCTCCACCCAAGAAGGTTGGCATCTGCTGTATGGGGGCTGTCACCTCAGCTCCCTCCCCAGAGCCACAAACCCCAGACTCTCCTCAGGCAATTCTAGTCCACTCCACCCTCCCTCTGCTGGAGCCCAGGATGAATAGCTGTGAACAAAATTTTGTGTGTTGGCCATTTAAGAGGGTGCCTGTGTGTCTTCCAATGGTGGACAGAAACACTCTGCTTTTCACAACTGAATATTATGTGGACGCTTCTTCCTGGTTCTGGTGCTCTGGGCTGGGGAGTCGGGCTTATCGCTTAGGATCCACCTTCTCAGTGGGAACATTCCTTCAGCTGAAATAACCCTCCAGAACCTCAGCTGCCACTCATGGGAGTGGGACCAGGCCTTTTCACATCTCCACCCTTCCTATCAGTCTCGATATGGCTTCTTCCCTGGTCAAAAGTCTTCTCTTCAGCTAGTCTTCACTTGGTTATTCAGGATGATTATTCTTTAACTAGAGGCCTGATGCACAAAATTCATGCAAGAGTAGGCCTTCCTTCCCTCAGCTGCCAGCACCAGCTTCCCTCTGGCACCCAGGACCCGGGCTTCCCTCGCAGCCCCGGCTTCGTCCGGAAGGTTGTCCCGAAGGACGTCCAGAAGGATATCCAATCTAATTAGCATATTACACTTTTATTATTATAGATTTAGTTGTAATTCCAGTTTGATCCTGGGAAGTAAGTATAGCTTCAACCTACTCCACCATGATCTTGAAACCCTCTCATAATGGCCATTTCTGGACACAGCATTACTTGGTGTCCCATGCTTCATCTCTACCAAGCCCAACAGCATACCAGGAACTGTTTTTGAAAGGTATAGTTCTCAGCTTCAATTGCAGATCAGCATTGTTATTCTCCCACTGAAGCTTGCCATGAAATCAGCATATCCTCTTCCAGCATGACACCTCTAATACCAGGGTCTTCTGGGTTGTGATGTCCAAGCAGCAGGGCTGGTTTTACTACAGCCTGGACCTGCTACAGCACCCATTCCTGCTCTGGACTCCACTCAGAAGTGGCAGCTTTTCACATCATTTTTGTATAGGGAAAGGCAGTATCCCTGTGTACACACTATGCCTCCAAAACCTGAAGTGGCCTACTAGGCATTATTCTTCCTTTTTCATGGTGAGAGATGTAAACTACACTAAGTCCTCCTTTACTCTGGAAAGGATAACTGGCAGGTCCCAGACAACTGAACTCCTAAAATATTACTGATGTAGTGAGCCCCCTGAATCTTTATAGGCTTTATCTGTCCCCTCCTTAGAGTACATGTGTCTTACCAAGGCTTCCAACATACTTCCCATTTCTTGTTTATCTGGTCCAACTATCATATAGTGGGCCAGAGTGACACTCTGCAAGATGAATGGAAAGTCCAGGTCTGTTCGTATTGTATTAGAACAGAGGGCCAAGGAATTTATAGCCCTGGACAAATACTTGAATACTGTTGTTGCTCATTTCAAACGAATACAAAAGTCTATGATCCTCATTTCTGATGGTGATGGAAAAAAAGAAATTGCCATATCAATGGCCCAATATCATGTTCTTGGGCTATGTCTATCTCCTACCATAGATGAAAAGTCCCACATCTGGCACAACAGCTGTAACTAGGTGCTATTTGCTTGAGTTTCTGGTATTTGTCATCCCCTAGGATCCATCTGGATAGATTTTTGCAAAAACTAAAATGGTAAATTAAATAGAGGGAGATATATTGGGGTAGTGTCACTCATACCACTCTAATCTCTGCCACTCCCCCCAGAATGTGATATTGCTTTTGATTTTCAAAGGATTCCACTTGATTTTCCCCAGTATGACAGCTCTTCCTGAGGCCAAGGGGTCAATACATGAGTTAATATAACTACCAAGTATGTCATTTCTAATTACATTTGACTACTGTGAAAATGCCCACTAAGTGGGTCTATAGTCCCAGTGTACCCACTATATGCCAGACAAGGGCCAGAATTCCATTAATTACCCAGCCTGCATATACCCCAGCTCTAATAAGAGGTCCATGATGATATGGTTACTCAAATGGCTGATGTCCCTTTGCAAAAGGTGTGTAGTCATTATCAAGTACATTTGCAATGATGTTGCTGAGTGTTTCACTTAGCAATCCAGCTCTTCCTTCAGTCAACGGGTGTCATCAGCTCTGAACATGGAAACTGTGAAAGAGACCACTAATTTGCACTGGGCACCTGTCCTCAACTCTTGATGATCTACTTTTCTTGCTTCTAGTTGTATGGCTTGAGCAATACCCTCATTGGCTATCCATCTATCTTGCCTCAAGAAAACTGTGATTTTTTAACAATCATTTGTGGATCAGGTGTCCCAGACTGGCACTCCATACTTGCCACTTATTAAATACAATTGTTCTTCCCCATGCCACCACCTGGCTTTGATTATTGTTTTTAAATATATATTTTACTGATTTTTTACAGAGAGGAAGGGAGAGGGATAGAGAGCTAGAAACATTGATGAGAGAGAAACATTGATCAGCTGCCTCCTGCACACTCCCCACTGGGGACGTGCCTGCTACCAAAGTACATGCCCCTGACCGGAATCGAACCTGGGACCCTTCAGTTTGCAGGCCGACGCTCTATCCACTGAGCCAAACAGGCTAGGGCATGGCTTTGATTATTTTGGAGTCATATTATCTCCACTGCTATCAGTGAGTCCAGTTCTGTTAAAGTAGCTCCTACTTCCAGCAGTTATCAGTGATGCTGTGTTCCTCTCACTAGACTTGTTGCTTTAATGAATGTCCTCCAGGCTTACCAGCGAAGCACAGGCACGTAGTACATTAGATGGGCGGGACTGGTGCAGGGTCTCTCTGAGGCTGCAATCACGATGACAACCAGGGCTCCAGTCATCTGAAGGTCTGACTGAGACCTGGGCATTTACTACCCAGCAGGCATTCTTAAGTTGGCACTGGTTGTCTTGGGAAGCCTCGGTTCTTATCCATATGAGCTGCTCCACATGGCAGCTTGCATGACATGGTGGCTGTCTTTAGAGCATGATATTCAAGACCAAAGAAAAAGCTACAATGACTTCCACGTCCTGGGTGTCCCATACTTCATTTCTACAATATTCTATAGTCACAGAGTCAGCCATATTCAGTGCAGGAGGGGACTGTCCAAGGATGTGAATGCAAGGCAGTGAGGATCCCTGGAAGCCGGCATGAAGGCTGCCAACAATTATCCACCAGGTGTCTCCACTGATTCGTATTCTTCTCAAACACGCCTTCATCTGCTTCCGGTTCCACAAAAGTTTTAATCCTTTAATAGGATCAGCTCAAAATCCAGGGTCTTGTCACTTAAATCAAGTCCAGGTGTGAATAAGACTTCTGTGGTCTAGTTTCTAGAGAACACCTCCTAAAGTACAATTACTCCATATCTGAAAACCTGTCAACCAAAGAGACATGAAGTCTATCATCCCCCATCCTTCCCCACAAATCCAACATAAAATGGTGGTACACACAAAGGCTAACCACTGCATACATTCCCACCGAAATAAGTGGAAAACATTGAAATCCACTAATCAGAATGTTGGCAGTTCCCTGATTAGGAATCAAAACAAGAGAATCTTCCTACAAGGCTCTTGGCTCTTCCGCCTGTGGTCAGCTCTGCCTTCTGAATCATGCTTCCATGAAAGGCAGTTGATGTCTACAGCTGAGTTTTATTTTTGGCCTGCTTTCTATTTGTAGATTTTGGTAATCCAAAGTCCTCTTTTTATTTTTTACTATCTCTGTCCTTTTAGGTATAAGCTGCTGGTATTTCTTCTGGTACAGTTTTATTTAAAACATTGCACTCACTGTAGTGACAAAATCCAGGCCCACAAATAAATTTGAAACAATTCTTCTCTTCCTGTGGCTTCTGCTGAGGCTCCCACAATGCTGTTTGATTGAAAAGCTCTATGAGGCACTGCCTTAGATCCTTCTGCTATCTTAAAAACAAAAGGTTTTACTCACCATTTTGTCTTCAACATTATATAATGTTTTTCTGACAATGACCTGGATTTTCTCTTTGATTGGAAGCCACTCTTTAATTTCAACATCACTTGCCATCTAGAGAGGCTGGGAATTATCAAAACCAATACCTGTCTCCTTTATGTTCAACAGTCCTTTCTTCTGCTTCTCTTTCCTCTCACATAAACTACATTTTACTTAAGGCAACAAAAATGCAGGCAGTTCCTTCATTAATATGCCTGAAAATAACTTTAGCTCAAACAGTTCATAAGGTACATTTCCTCTCTATTCCCACGTTATTGCAGGTGATATATATATATATATATATACCTAATAAGCTAACTGTCCTTCCTACTTTCCAACTGGTTGCTATAACATGCACTGACCACAAGGGAGCAGACACTCAATGCAGGAGCTGCCATGATGCGCACAGAGAAACAACACCACGGACCTAGCGCCACAAAACAACACTTGGCTTCCCCCAAGTGGGACACAGGCCCCACCACCACCCCGGAGCAACAGCCCACCAAATCGCAGCCCATGCTGCCATGGCATGAAATGCGGCCCACAGCCCAGCCCAGCCCGCAAACGGTGGCTGTGGGTGCCGGATAATGACGTCACATTTTTGTTGACATTCTGAAGCTGAAATTGTCGACAGAATATGTCTGAAGACCAACTATTGGCACAACATACCTCTGAGGCTGAAAGAAAGCGGTGTCATCGACAGAATATGTCTGAAGACCAACTATTGGCACAACATACCTCTGAGGCTGAAAGAAAGCGGTGTCATCGACAGAATATGTCTGAAGAACAGTTATCAACAAGTACTACCAATACTGGTAGGAACTGCCTTCATAGCGAAAATGAGGTAAATGAGGATGCAATTATCAAACACAGTTGTGGCGGGATGACTGTTACATGTCAATTTTGCCTATCCCTAAATTTCTCCAATGAAAAACCATCCGATGGAAAATTTACTTAATGTTGTAGCAAAGGCAACATTTCTCCAAATTATATAAATTTTCCATACTACCCAGCATATTTAAAACAATTAATGATAAATGAAGGTTCTGACAGTAAAAATTTCATGGCAAATATTCATTTGATAAATAGTTCTTTTGCTTTTGCTTCAATGGGTGCAAATATTGCATCGCCATCAGGATATGGGCCATACTGTTTTAGGATACACGGACAAGTTTATCACCGTACTGGAACTTTTCATCCTTCGGATGGTGTTTCTCAGAAGTTTGCTCAACTCTATATTTTAGATACAGCTGTAGCAATGAGTAAAATTTAGCAATGCCAGAAAACCAAGCTTGCTCAGAAAGACTCATGATCAATATCAGCAACCTCATGAATGAAATAAATAAATTAACAAAATCATACAAGATGCTACATGAGATAGAAAAGGAAGCCCAATCTGAAGCAGCAGTGAAAGGTATTGCTCCCTCAAAAGTAACAATGGCAATTAAATACGATTGTAACAGTGACCTGGGTAGATATAATTTTCCCCGGGGTAACCGAGGTTGCTGTCATATTCAGAAACGAAGATGGAGAACCTCCTATTGAAAGGGACTTGCTCATTCATTGTAAACCAGATCCCAATAATCTAAATGCCAGTAAAATGAAACAAATCAGTATCCTGTTTCCTACATTAGACGCAATGATGTATCATATTCTTTTCTTTTTAAAAAAATATATTTTATTGATTTTTTACAGAGAGGAAGGGAGAGGGAGAGGGAGTTAGAAACATTGATGAGAGAGAAACATCGATCAGCTGCCTCCTGCACACTCCCCACTGGGGATGTGCCCGCAACCAAGGTACATGCCCTTGACTGGAATCGAACCTGGGACCCTTGAGTCCGCAGGCCAACGCTCTATCCACTGAGCCAAACCAGTCAGGGTGATGTATCCTATTCTTTTTCCACATGGTGAAAAGGCTGGGAAACAGATATTGCCTTAAGACTCAGAGACAACAGTGTAATTGACAATAATACTAGATGAAATGTTAAGGACGCAAGTCACACAAATGCAATATTATGGATTTCATCTCTCCATCTGGGACACGTTCAATCCTATTTTAAATGCAGGACACTCAGCAGTATATTGTCGATTCATATTCAAAAATGGAAGCCAATCAGATAAATTTCATTAAAGCAACCAATCTAAGTTGAGAGTTGAAAAATATAGTGGTTTGATGGATTATCTCACATCTAGATCTGAAAATGACAATGTTCTGATTGGTAAAATGATAATACTTCCATCATCTTTTGATGGTAGTCCCCGAAATATGCAGCAGCGATATCAGGATGCTATGGCAATTGTAACTAAGTATGGCAAGCCCTATTTATTTGTAACTATGACGTGCAACCCCAAATGGGCAGATATTATAAATAATTTAAAACACTGGCAAAAAAAAATGAAAACAGATCTGACTTGGTAGCCAGGGTTTTTAATATTAAGCTGAATGCTCTTTTAAATGATATATGTAAATTCAATTTATTTGGCAAGTAGGTGCAATCATCATGCTACTGAGAAATCTTAATAGTAAATGCAGTCTTGTAATAATACCAGATTTATTATCACAAGACTGTGACCTAACATAATTAAGGCTGAAGTATTAACAGGATCTGCAAAGGAGAGGTTGTTCTGATTCCAAGAACTGATTTGTCCCCATCTGACACTGGCCTCCCATTTAAATTAATTCGAAGACAGTTTCCCATGATGCCAGCATTCATGGTGACTATTAATAAATCACAAGGACAAACTCTAGACAGAGTAGGAATATTCCTACCTAAACCCATTTTCGCACATGGTCAATTATATGTTGCTTTCTCTCGAGTTCTAAGAGCATGTGACGTTAAAGTTAAAGTTGTAAATACTTCATCACTAGGGAAATTAGTCAAGCACTCTGAAAGTGTTTTTACTCTTAATGTAGTATACAGGGAGATATTAGAATAAGTTTAATCAATTTATCAGTCATTGTTTGTATCAATGTTGTTTTTATACCATGTTTTTATTGTTTTCATATCATTTTGTTGTTTTTATTTCATGTTTTTGTAGTTTTCATACCAGATCTTTGTTGTTGTTGTTATATCATGTTGTTATTGTTTATTTATTAATCAATTTACATATTATTTTCATGTACATTTTACTAATTTTCTTTCACCTCTGACATTTCTATTATAGAGAAAAGGCGAATAGCAATATTAAAATATTTCTTCTAATTAATTTCCTTTCAATGAGTAAGAATTTGTGCACCGGGCCACTAGTTGTTATATAATAGGAATATTCTTTCCTCCAGTTTAAACAGCAGTTCCTCACTTCCACTTAAGCCAGCAGTTCTCAACCTGGGGGTCGCAACCCCTTTGGCGGTCGAACGACCCTTTCACAGGGGTTGCCTAAGACCAACCTGCATATCAGATATTTACATTACAATTCATAACAGTAGCAACATTACACTTATGAAGTAGCAACGAAAATAATTTTATGGTTGGGTCACAACATGAGGAACTATATTTAAAGGGCCAGAAGGTTGAGAACCACTGATTAAGCCTTCAGTGGCAGCCACCTCCAAGACCATTTGGCTTTTGTTAACAATCTATTCTAGGCCCTTTAAGCTCCACCAGCACTCTCTTCAAGGTTCTTCCAGCTTTCCTCACTTTCCAATCCCAAAACTACTCCCACATTATTAGTTACTTGTTATGGCAGCATCCTACTTCCAGGTGCCAAATCTATTTAAAGTGTATTGATGAGTAATAAATGACCCAAAACAAAGTGGCTTGAAGCAACAATAAATATGTATTTTTCTCATAGTTTCTGGCCTCAGAAATGCTGAACTGGGCAGCATGATTTTGTATTTAAAATGTTAGCAAGTCATCTAAAAGCTTAATCAAGATGGGAGGGTCCACTTTAAAGTACTTACTCAGAAGGCTGACAGTCGGTACAAGTTGCTGGGAGAAGGAGTCATTGCATCCCATGTGAGACTCCCTTCAGTCATTTAGGTGACTGCTTGAGTATCCTCCTAAGTTAGAATCTGACTTCCCCTTCTGTGACTTAGCCCTGGAGGTAGTCTGTCACTTGGGCAGTTTTTGATTAGTTCTACAGGCCAGCCCTACTCAATGGCATGAAAATCAAGAGATGTGGGTCACTGAAGGTCCTCTTAGAGGCTGTCTACCACCCTTTGTGACATCACCCAAGTTATATTTCTAGTTGCCAGAAGGAGGTGTGGATTGTCTTGTGGGGCAGAGGCTACTGTATCATCTTCAAGGAAGAGAGAAAGAAATACTTGCCCCTAAATGGGGGGAGTGAGCCATTTTGGCAGCCTGAGGGTTCAGGGGAAATTGGAACTCAAGATTTTTGCATCTTACATTTCCTATCCTATGTATCCATGTTATATTCCTTCCCAAGAAAGATCGCCCCCCCCCCCACCCCCCAATCCTAGGATGGCAGACCTGCTTAATTAGGAATTTAACCTTCTCTAGAGCCCTGCTGTTCTTATGTTTCAGAATAGGGCAATGTTCTCAGCTCTTATGCTCTTTGGTTGCTGGAGAGGAAAATATCGTCATATGCTTCCTGGTAATCTCACCGGATTTCAGCTAGCCGCTAATGGGTAATCACGTACCGCCTTTCATTTTCCATCTCCAGTGTATCAGTTCACCCAACAATATCCATCCACTTCCATAATCCCTATAATTACTTTCCCCACATTTTTTTTCAAACACTTGAAACATGACACCAAAGGAAAATTTCTTTTCCCTTGAATACCACCCCAATTCACGACGTGTGGACATTGTACTGCTTCCTTATACAGTGGGGCCTTGACTTACGAGTTTAATTCGTTCCGAGACCGAGCTCGTTAAGGAGCTCGTTAACTCAAATTACTCTATCAACTCAATGCAAAAAATCAGCCCAGAGACAGCTGGTATCTCAAAAAACTCGTTAGTCGGGACACTCGTAAGTCAAGGCCCCACTGTACTTTAGTCTACCTCTCATCTTGTCATCTGCTTTCTCAGTTCACTCAGGTACAGACAATCACCAATCAGGTTTTCTGGAAAGTACACCTTAATATAGGAGTTAGCATCCAGGAAGTGTATGTAAGATAGAAATTGGTGTGTAGGAATGCTCTTGAGATCAGCACCTGTGCGCGAACAGAGAAGAGTTGGCTTGTAGTATAGTCGCAACAAAGACAACCCCACAAGAAAATGGGCCTCATTTTGTGTGAGGTGACTGTTCAGCTGAGGTCATTGTTGGGAGGGTGGCCAGCATCCACAGTAGCCATATTTTCAGAGAAAGAAGATTTAATACCTGTCCTTCTCAAATTCTTCCAAACAACTAAAAGACAGGCAACACTTCCCAACACATTTTATGAGGCCATCATAACCTTAAGACCAAACTGGCAAATGTAGCAATAACAAAAGAAAACTATAGACTAATATCTCTCATAAATACAGATGTAAAAATGCTAAACAAAATACTAGCAAATTGAATTCAATAATACTTTAAAAAGATAATACATCATGATTAAGAAGGGTTCAGTTGAAGGAGGCAAGGATAGTTCAACATACACAAATTAATCAATGTAATACACCACATTAACAAAATAAAGGATAAAATCATATGATCATATCAATAGATGTAGAAAAAGCATTTGACAAGATACAACATCCATTCATTATTAAAACATTCAATAAAATGAGTATAGAAAGCAAGTACCTCAACATAATAAAGGACATATATGACAAACCCTCAGCTAATATACTTCATAGTGAAACGTTGAAAGCTTTTTTCTCTAAGATCAGGAACAAGACAAGTCTGTCCACTTTAACCACTCTTATTCAACATAGTACTGGAGGTCCTAGCCAGAGCAATCAGAAAGATATACTCAAGCAAGAGAAAGATATAAAAGGCATCCAAATTGGGAATAAAGAAGTAAAAGTGTCACTTTTTGCAGATGACATGATTCTGTATATAGAAAGCCTAAAGACTCCACCAAAAAACTATTAGAAACAATAAACAAATGCAGTAATGTTGTAGAATACAAAATAAATATACAAAAACACATTGCATTCCTATATACTAACAATGAAATCTCAGAAAAAGAAATAGAAAAAATTTATTTTATAATTGAAACAAAAAGAATAAAATACTTAGGAATAAACTTAAACAAAGGATGTGAAAGATGTATACATTGAAAACGACATGACATTATTAAAAGCAATTGAAAAAGATACAGATAAATGAATAGATATTCCATGTTCATGGATTGGAAGAATCAAGATAGTTAAAATGTCCATACTACTCAAAACAATATACAGATTTAATGCAATCCCCATCAAAACTGCAATGGCATTTTAAAAAAGAAACAGAACAAACAATTACCAGATTTGTATGAACCACAAAAAATACCCAAATAGCCAAAGCAATCCTGAGGAGCAAAAAATGAGTTTTGTATTTGGCTTACACAACCAAAAGAGAGACCTGCATATAGCACACTGGAGTATAAACACCTCCAAAATTAACCTGAATTTGCATGGAAGGATCTGTGATTACCAAAGCTGTAGGGTTAGGAACTCAAATCAAGGTAGGCAGACCTTCAAGAGGCAATGTATTGCCAGTAAGTACACAGGATACCTGAATGCTACATGCCTGCAACTGATCCAGATAGATTGAGAGATATAAGAATCCCTTCCCTGACAGAGGAGAGTACAGATAGACAAGTGCAAAACATTGTGAACAGAAACTAATGTTCTAGACCAGTGATTTTCACCCTTTTCATTTCATGGCATGCACAAACTAATTACTAAAATTTCTGTGGCACACCAAAAAATATATTTCTTGCTGATCTGATAAAAATTGGTATAATTTTGATTCATTCACACTGGATGGCTATTTTTGTGTTGGCTGTTGTCATTTTTATTTGACAATCTAAGAAAAAAGAGATTAGTGCCCCTAAATAATCACATTTTAAAACACTGTGGCACACCAGTTGAAAATCGCTGTTCTAGACTCTACATTTTAAAATGAGTATATTCATAGAAGACCACAGTTATAGTTTATAGAAAGCCTGATACTATTCTGGAGGAAGGAGAAAATTTTATTATATCTTGTATAAATTTCATTTGTATCTTTCTCAAAGGAAGTAGGCAGAATGCCCTCTTTTATTATCATGTGATCTGTTTCTTGGTATTTCCAATAACAAACATTGACAGTGAATTGTAAACTAAGTATCAGTTTCCTCAAGAAGAGAGATGTGTGAAACAATACCTTGCACAAATGTTGGAGCTGGATACCCGCCACCAAATCAGTAGGTTCAGCCTCAAAATACTTGGTTTCAATTGTCTTGTAAAATTGCCTTGATTCATTTGTTTTCTTTGGTTTTTCCCCAAACCAGTAAGAGGGCTAAGAAGAGAATAAAATGTAATCATTGCAAAAACCACTGAAGAAAACAGTAGAAAGTCATTTAGCCTGCTACCCTTGATGTTGAGATGGGCAGAACATTGCTTGGGGTTAAGTTTTAGAACTAATTGGCTATAATTTGAACCCCCAAGGCATAAAAAGAGATGACTCTATTAATCATATCTGTCTGAGAGAAACAAAAGGAAATCACTGCAAAATGAGGTCACAGTAGAACATATCCTATCACTCTGCCATGTCTCCTCTTAGCAACACATAAGCCAGTAATAATAAGGGGAAAAAGAAGGGAGACATGCTGCCCTTTTTGCTGTGAAGAAGTGCGGCTAACCAAACGTGGTGAGTGCCAAGCAAGATATGGAACATAACTAAACTTCTCCGTGTTAGTATCCGAAGACGCCACCCTATGTTAACTTTGTTATGCTGGGGTTCAATCCCTTATGAAACACTAGCCTGCAAAAGTGATGGATTATTAAGTTTTGGATGGCAGGCCATGAACTACAGATTACATATATAGTAGAGACTTTATAGTGTATTAGGGAAAGGTTAGTGAATTCATATGCCTGAAGTAATTAGAATGATTCTTTCACCTGACCTATTGATTCAATTATAGACAGGGCAAAATTAACTACTGCTGCCTTTTATATAAATTACAGATCATGTCCATAGGACTGTGTCCTCTCTCAATAACAGAAGCAGTACAACTCACCAGCAAAAAGAAGTTCCATGGCTTGGGCACACCATACTCTCCGGGAAAGACGGCTTCTATGTACCAAGCCACAAGGCCGTACAAGACAGCATCAAGTAAAAATGTTCCCAGTATATAGGCAAAGACAAAGTTCTCCACCGTGTTTGGTGAGAAGATGTTACTCCATTTAATTCCAATTTCTAAGAGATAACAGGAGACATTAAATTTAGGTGGCAACTGAGACAAAGTTATTCATGTGTATCATAATGAAAGAGTGAAAAAAGTTAATGTTCTCTAGAGATTACTATTATATTCAGCTACTTTCTTATGCTGTTAGAATTTAGGACATCTGAGCAAGTAATCATGTAATATGCCTCCTACTATGACAAAGACAATCAGTAATAAATTAAACAAAAATAAAATATACTAAAAAGTCAGGAAAAGGAGTTTTACGAAAAATAAGCAGAGCTATAGGTTTAGACCAAGCATGTCAAACTCACGGCCTGCGAGCTGCATGTGGCCCGCAACGAATATTTTTGCAGCCCAGCCAATATAACGGTATGTAAGAAACGTTTTAACAAAATTTCGTAACTTAATTTTTACAATATCCTGTTATACATAATTATTAATAATGAACTACAATGTTCGCTAATGACTGATGACTACCATCGTGTTGCATTCATTTTCCTTACGCGCCTTATGCGCAGGCGCACCATTTCTCTCCACTAATCCCAGCAGCGAATATTTTAGCAGCTGATTGCCACGTCATTAGTCTTGGACTGACTTGTTAGGTGGGCACAACAGGAAATATTTCACTTTCAGAGAACAAGAAAATTAGGTTTATTTGTGTTACACTTATTAATTTGTGCAGGCATTCAGTGTCTGCTAAGTTAATGTTCAAGAAAAAATATTAATTTTTATTAAAATGTTCTATTATTTTATGTTAATGATGACTCATTTATTTTAGCCCTTTGTATTCAGCATGTCTCTATCAAAATAAACCCACGTTTCTATGAAAATTGAAGCTTTTGTTTTTTTGCGGCCCATGTAAAGTTAAACCTTGTTTATTAGGCCCATGTTAGCCTTTGAGGTTGACATGCTTGGTTTAGACAGCGGCTCCTCTCCCCACCCCGTCCTCATTCTAAATGTTCACTGACATATGTAATTTTGGAAAAATGCAGTCACTGCACAGTAGAGATGAATGAGAACTAAAGAACAGACTAGAGGGGTTTTGCATAGGTTTTCATTGATGGAAAAAGGAAGAAGGAAGTTACTAAAAGGCAGAACCATGTCACTTCATCCCTACCCCTAAACAGAAGGTGGCAACTCCAAAAGGAGTAGGGAAAGACCCTAACAGACCTGAGGCCTGGCCAGTGTTGCTCAGTGGTTGAGCATCGACCTATAAAACAGGAGGTCACAGTTTGATTCCCAGTCAGGGCACATGCCCAGGTTGGGGCTGGATCTGCAGTAGGCAATGCAGGAGGCAACCGGTCAATGATATTCTGACATAACTGATGTTTCTATCCTTCTCTCCCTGTCCCTTCCTCTCTCTGCAATCAATAAAGACTTAAAATTTTTAAAAGACCTGAGTAAATTTATGGAGGGAATGTGCAAACTCATGCACTATAGGTAATGGTATAAAGTAGTGTGAATTTTTTTTAGGACAGTTTAGCAATATCAGTAACATTAAAACTGTGAATACCCTATGAGAACGTGGCAAAATTTACAAGGTTACCACTCACTGTTTATTTCTGCCCTGACAAGGTATTTGGTTCCCAGTGCCATTACGACATTTGAGCTGAGGGAAAAAGCCAGCTTCTCGATGAGTGTCATCTGTGCGTAACTTGAAGAGATCCTGGGAGCTGGAAAGTAGCTGATTAAATAAATGAAGCCTCCAATAGCTATAGCAAAGTGTGCTGCCAATCAGAGAGAAATAATACGGTCAAGTCAAACAACCTGAAAATCTGAAACACAAATACCTTGGTTTTATTCCGAGTGCCCTAAAAGTTGAAGCACATTGAGAATAGACATTGGTCTGCTCGGCTCACCACTGCTTCCTCAGCACATTAGAAAACGCTTGACACCTATTAAGTGCTTAAAAGTAGTTTTTGAATGAATAAAAGATGAAAATTAAAACATTTAAAAAACTACTTTTTCTTGAATTTATCATTAGATATGCAATAACTATGACTATTGCAACTTTTAATGGAAATTTACATATTTATTATCACTCAACATAAAATATTGTAAATACTATCATTGGCATAATTAGAAAATACCTAGGTCAGCGGTCGTCAAACTTTTGGACCTCACGACCACTAAATTCATAATTTTAAATCTCGCAGGCCACTAATATGATTTTTTTAAAAAAGATAAAATACATTTGTAAAATAATGATCAGAGAACTTCCATTTTATTAATATGAAATGTACCTATTTGATGTAACAACATTATAAATACTTATTTAATTATAACAAAATCTTCAAAGGTTGTTTAATTGTAACAAATTTATTAAAATATTAATTTTTACGAAATAATTGAAGCTTAAGTATTACACATTTTTAGAGTGTGATATTTCCTCCTGTTTGCTTGAAATAAATTTATGGATTTTTGGCTCCAATGACGTTACTGCAAGATGGAGAGCCGAATTTATTTCAAGCCGAGACCGGTACCGAGTTTTAATTGCTGAGACAGATGAAAATGTTTTTTTCGCAGAAATATATTGTTGAAAATTGAATCAAAATGTTCATTGCTTTTTCACTCAGCAATGGGTATTCACTTTTAATGGAGATCCAAAAATGGGGTCTTGATAAGAATGACTGGAATTTACTTTGGGAAGATATTTTGACTTCTTCGCGCAAGGCGAACAGTCGGGTTAGGATCTTGCCCCTTGGACAGCCGTCTCCCCACAGCGTGCAGAAGGTGGAGTATACTGGGAACCCACTTCTTCGCAAAGCGCCTCAAATATTCGAGAATTAGAGCTTTGTGTCGAATTTCACTTATAATTTTAATAACATCTGATAATACCTCGTGTAGTTCTGGGGACATTTTTTTCGCCGCAAATTGCTCATGATGTATAATGCAGTGTGTAGACAAAATGTCCAGGTGGCCAACATTTTTCACCTTTGCAACAATTCCTGAAAGATGTCAGTCATGTTTGCGGCACCATCTGTACATTCTTCCCATTCAATTCCGAGTTCCAGGAAATAACTATTAACCTGCTTCAAAAATCTCAGAGCTAGTTGTTCCACCGGCAAGCTGAGCCAACAAAGTAGTTCTTCCTGCAGCTCTCCGCACAAAACAAAGGAGAAGCGCCTTGTTACTTTCACCATTGATTCGTCAAGTTGAATTGAATAAAATGGTGAATTTTCCACCATTTTTATAACTTGATTTTCAATATCTTCAGCCATGTCTTCAATTCTGCATTTGACAGTGTTAACAGACATAGGAATTGCTTTCAGTGTCTGGACAGCCTGCCTTCCCAAAACCTCTTCCCAGGCTTGTAAGGCTGAATTAATTCTTCTCCAATTGTATACGGCTTTTTATTTTTCGAGGTCTGAAGTGCTATCAGATAAGAAGCCTTTAATGAGGATTTATCTCCAACAGTCATTTTTGTTAGAGCAATTACTTGCTTTTGCATATTTTCATGCACTCTTTGAAAATATTCAAGTGGTTTTTTAAAAATGCAAATAAGGTCCAAATTTTTCTGTGGATCACCAAAATTTTCTCATGGACCACCAGTGGTCCCCAGACCACAAGTTGGCGACTGCTGACCTAGATTGTGTTTCCAGATACTGATATTCAGTCTATGTCAGGGTACTGAGGGCAAATAAGGCTGCCTACATAAACAGATATTTGGTAATACGCAGTTACAATCGGCCCGAGTTTACACGTTTCCCGCACTCCACCGCAAATCTATATGAACCGAGTTAAAGACGTCTTGTTAAGAAATCAGATAACCTCATCTAGAATTAAATTGCAGCATCCAAATAGAAATTGGATATTATGAAGTAAAACACTATTAGGAGTGATTCTTCCTTCCCTTCTTATTTTAAATTCTTTCCTGAGGATATGATACTTGGGAAAACAGCAGCCAGGAGCATTTGGTCATAGGACCCCAGCAGCCACAGGGCAGGAAAAGAAAAAAAAACAACAACAAGCCTTAAGCGGCACAGCCTGTCCCACCCACAGCATGCCACCACGCCCTGCATTTGGAGCTTAACAGAGGAACAAAAGTAGAGGCCAAAGTCACAGGTTTGAACAGTCTCAAGGAGCCCGCAGTGACTGGACTGGGGCAGGGGCCGCCCACTCCACTAACCTGGGAACCAGACTGATCATTTCCCCACAGGGGGGAACTGATAACAACTCCAGGTTTACGGCCAGCCCCACTGATCTCCACACAGGATCGCTGTCTAGCCAAGGAAAGAGTGATCATTTGGGCAACTTGGGGAGGAGTAGCTCTGGGACAGGGAAACACACCCACCACATTTCCTAAAAACTAAACAGCACCTCCCGCCTAAGGCCCCTTCAGAAACAGGCTTCTGAGTGATTAAGATTGACAGATGGCTAGCAGGCAGAGGTGGAGCCTGGGGAGCCAGGGGAAGTGTGCTAACAAACCTGCTTCAGGGGGCAGATTGGCCCTCCTTCAGGCAGCCAAGGCCTGTGGAGACACAAACAGTGAATAGGTGGATCACTTGGAGCTTCAAGCAGGAGCTGAAAGCCAAAAGAGGGCAGTCCCTGACAGTGTCAGCACCTACCTCCAGAACAGGAAGCTCAGAATTGGCAGACAGAGAAGAGTGGGGTCTAAGTGCGCTCCCAGGAAGCACTACACTCGGCTGAAACAAATGCCAATTCACTGTCTTTCTTTCTTTTTTACTTTTTTCTTCTCTTTTCCTCACTTTTTCCCTCTATTTTCTTTTTTATTTTTCTCTTCCCTTTCTTTTTTTTGCCTTTTTAAATTTATCTTCTATATCTATCTGTGTTATTGATTTCTTATTATTCTAGTCTCTGTTGTTTCATTCATATATCTAACTTTCCTCTTTCCTTTTGCTGCTCAATTTTCTTTTTTTGACTACTCAGTTTTTTTTCTCTCTTTTTCTCCTGCTTTTTCATCCTTTTTCTTTTTCTTATTATAAGTCTATCTGCTTTTTCCTCTATTTTTCTTTATAAATTATTTTCTTGTTTTTTCATTTCGTTTCTCCCTCTCTTATTCTAAGCCATTTTCCTGCCCCTATGCCTCTAATTCTTTATTTTTACTTTCTTTATTTCAGCTCTGCATCTATATATTCTGCCACCATTTTCTGTTGGTTTTTTGTTTGTGCTTCTTTTGTTTGTTTGTTTTGTTTTGTCCTTGTATTTTTTTTCTTTATTTTTTTCTACCATTCTTGCTCTCTCTTCTCTTTCTGAATTCTCTCTTTTCTAGTGGTTGCTTTTGTTGGTGCTATAGGGGTCTTATGTACACTTTTGTTTTCTATCTTCCACTGTATATTTTGTTGTGTTCTATTTTGTTTTGTTTGGTCAGCATCTCTACAACAGCTTTCATGACATGCTCAGGGGTGGCACATAGTCAGCCAGTCTGAGAGGAGACTCCATCCATGAATAAGGCAATAACACTCAAAACCCAAATACAACAGGAGAAGCCAAATAACTCAAGTAAGGGGCTTTCCTAGAAAACCCAGCTCATGTGGTCTAAGAGGACCACTGGGTCCCACAAAACACCTACTGCATAAGACCATCCCACAAAATCTGGGTGGCATAGCAGTTTTATCTAATATACAGAAACAAAAACAAAGGGATAGCAAACTGGTGAGACAAAGAAACAATCCCCAAAATTAAAGACATGGAAAAAACAGAAAAGGAACTAAATGACATAGAGGTAAATAATTTGTCAGATAAAGAATTCAGAGTAATAGTATTAAGGATGCACAAACAATTCAGTGAGAACTACAAGAAACTTAATTAGAATTATAAGGGTCTTAATGAAAGCTACGCCAACATGAAAAGAAAGCTTAAAACAATAAATAAGAATCAACTGGAAATGAGGAATAACAGAGCTGAAATAAAGAACACCCTGGAAGGATTCAGCCATAGACTAGAAGAGGCTGAGGATAAAATCAGTGAATTAGAAGACAAGGTAGACAAAAACACCCATTCAGAGCAGCAAATGGAAAAAAAATAAAAAGCAGGAAGTGAGTCTACGGGAGCTTTGGACAACATGAAACATAACAACATCTGCATAATAGGGATGTCAGAAGCAGAAGAATCTAAGGAAGGAATAGAGAGCCTCTTTGAAGACGTAATGGAAGAAAATTTCCCTAACCTGGTGAAGGAAAAGTCACTTGAGTCCAGGAAACACAGCGAATACCAATCAAGATAAACTCCAAAAGAACCACACCAAGGCATATATTAATTAAAATGGCAAACGTCAAAGACAAAGAAAGAATCTTCAAGGCTGCAAGAGAGAGACAGAAAGTTACCTACAAAGGATATCCCATTACATTGTTAGCTAACTTCTCAATAGAAAAACTTCAGGCCAAAAGGGAATGGCATGAAATATACAGGTAATGAAAACCAGGGACTGAACCAGCAAGACTATCATTCAAAAATGTAAGGTGAATAAAGAGCTTCGCAGACAAAAAATGGCTAGAAGAGTTTATTACAAGTAAAACAGCAACACAAGAAAATGCTAAAGGAACTGTCATAAGAAAAAGAAAGAGAAAAACACAGGTATAAAGAATAAGAATGGCAATGAATAAGTACCTATTAATAGTAACCTTAAATGTTCCAATGGCTAAATGTTCCAATCAAAAGACACAGAGTAACTAAATGGATAAGAAAACATGACCCATATATATGCTGTCTACAAGAGAACCACCTCAGAACAGAAGGATCACACAGGCAGAAAGTGAAGGGATGGAAATAAATTTTTCCAGGAAAATGAAAATGAAAAGATAGCTGGGGTAGCAATACTCATATCTGACAAAATAGACTTCAAGGTTAAGGCCATAACAAGAGATAATGAAGGCCACTTAATAATACTAAAGTGATCAATACAACAAGAGGATATAACTGTGGTAAATATATATGCACTCAATATAGGAGCATCCAAATATCTCAAAAAAATCTTCTAGAGAATTTCAAGGAAGAGAATGACAGCAATACAATCATGGTAGGAGATTTTAACACCCCACTGACTTCACTGGGTAGATCTTCTATACAAAAATATCAACAAGGAAATAGTGTTCCTAAATGACACCTAGATCAGGTAGAATTGACATTTTCAGAACATTTCAACCCAAAGCTACAGAATATGCATTCTTCTCAAGTACACCGGGGTCATTTTCAAAGATAGACCACATGTTAGGATATAAAACAAGTCTCTACAAGTTCAAGAAGATTGAA
The DNA here is from genome assembly GCF_000147115.1 of Myotis lucifugus. Taxonomy (NCBI): domain Eukaryota; kingdom Metazoa; phylum Chordata; class Mammalia; order Chiroptera; family Vespertilionidae; genus Myotis; species Myotis lucifugus. Next base: position 234,051 of record NW_005871400.1, on the reverse strand, counting down.
ATCATATCAAGAACCTTCTCAGATCACAATGGCACGAAAATAGACATGAATTACAAAAAAACAACAATAAAAAAACACTCCAAAATATTTGAACACATGGGAGCTAACTAACATGCTCTTAAACAAAGAATGGGTTACCAAAAAGATAAAAGAAGAAATAAAGAACACCCTGGAAACAAATAAAAATGAACACACAACAACCCAAAATCTATGGGACATAACAAAAGCAGTCCTGAGAGGGAAGCTCACAGCACTACAACCTACCTCAAATAACAAGAAAAATTAATAATAAACTGTTTAACCCCACAACTTAAAGAATTAGAAAGATAACAACAAGAAAAGCACAGAGAAGTAGAAAGAAGAAAATAATAATGATCAGAGCAGAAGTAAATGACATGGAGACTAAAAAAACTATACAAAAGATCAACAAAACCAAGAGTTGGTTCTTTGAAAAGATAACCAAGATTGATGAACCTTTAGCCAGATTCATCAAGAAACAAAGCGAGAGCCGCACGAGCAGCCTGCCTCTGTCCGAGGAGCAGCAGCTCTGTGAGCAGCCCGCCCCCACTTGAGGAGCAGCAGCCCCATGAGCAGCCCACCCCCACCTGATGAGCAGCAGCCACACAGCAGCCTGCCCCTGTCCAAGGAGCAGCAGCCTCATGTGCAGCCTGCCCCCATCCGAGGTGCAACAGCTGTGCAAGTAGCCTGCCCACACCAGCCAGAGGAGCCACCACTGCTGTGAGCAGCAGCCACTGCCAACTGAGAAGCAGCCACTGCCATGACCACCCAAGGAGCAGCCGCCGCCCAAGGAGCTGCTGTTGTCTGAGGAGCAGCCCCCGCACAACTCGACACCTAGACTAGATCCTTTGGTGAGAGCAAAAATGGGGAGACAAAGCAACACCCAAAGGAAATAAAAGGAAAAATTTTCAGAAAAGCAGCAAAGTGAAATAGAGGCATGTGATACGTCAGAAAAAGAATTCAGAATAAGGGTTATACAATTCATAAACCGGGTGGGTGAAAAAATCAACAACTTATGTAAGAATCAAGAAGAAATAAAGAGTGATATAACTGCAATAAAAAACACCATGGAAAGTTTCAACAGTAGACTAGGAGAAGTAGAGGACCGAATTAGTGAATTAGAAGACAGGGAAGCAAAACACACACAAACTTAACTGCAATTGAAGAAAAAAATTAAAAGACAGGAGGAGAGCCTCTGGGAGCTTTGGGGCAACATGAAATGAACCAACATATGAATAATAGACGTGCCAAAATGACAAGAAGAGAAATCAGGGTTAGAAAACCTATTTGAAGAAATAATGTCAGAAAACTTCCCTGATGTGGGGAAGAAAAAAGTCACACAAGCACAAAGAGTCCCAAACAAGATGAACCCAAAAAGACCCACACCAAGACACGTCGTAATTACGATGGCAAATGTTCAGGACAAAGAGAGAATCTTAAAGGCTGCAATAGAGAGACAGACGTTATGTACAAGGGATCTTTCATTAGATTATCAAATGATTTCTCAACAGAAACATATCAGGCCAGAAAAGAATGGAATGAACTTTACAAAATGATGCAAAGCAAGAATACTCTATCCAGAAAGGCTATCATTCAAAATTGAAGGGGAAATAAGGGGCTTCACAGGCAGAAGAAGGCTAAGGGAGTTTATTGCTACTAAGCCAAAAATGCAAGAAATGCTAAAGGGATTATTGTAAAAAGAAGAAATAAAAAGGGAAGAAGGAACATAAGCACTAGAATAAAAATGGCTACAAACAAGTACCTTTCAATAATAACTTTAAATGTAAATGGACTAAATGCTCCAATCAAAAGACATCGAGTGGCTGAATGGATAAAAAATATGGTCCAAATATATGCTGTCTACAAGAGACCCACCTTAGAACAAGGGACTCACACAGACTAAAAGTGAAGGGATGGAAAAATATCTTTCTGGCAAATGGAAATGAAACAAAGCTGGAGCAGCGATACTTATATCTGACAAAATAAACCTCAAAGTGAAGGTCATAACAAGAGATAAGGAAGGCCACTTCATAATACTAAAGGGATTGATACAACAAGAGGATATAACCCTGGTAAACATATATGCATCCAATGCAGGAGCACCCAAATACATTTAAAAAAAAAACTCCTGGAAGATATCAAGGGAGAGATCAAAACAATACAATCAAAATAGGGGACTTTAATACCCCACTGATATCACTGGGTAAATCCTCTAGACAAAAAAATCAGCAAACAAACAGCAATCATAAATGACCCTCTAGATCAGATGGAATTAATTGACATCTTCAGAACATTTCACCACACAGCCACAGAATATACGTTCTTCTCAAGTGCACATGGGAAATTTTCAAAGATAGACCACATATTGGGTCACAGGCAAAGTCTCTGAAAATTTAAGATGACTGAAATCTTATCAAGCATCTTCTCAGACCACAATGGCATAATATTAGAAATAAACTATAAAAAAAATATTCAAACACTTGGAAGCTGAATAGCATGCTATTAAACAATGATTGGGTTACCAAAGAGATAAAAGAAAAAAGAAAAAACATCGTGGAAATGAATGAAAATGAAAATACAACAATCCAAAGATCTATTGGACACAGTGAAAGCAGTCCTGAGGGGGAAGTTTATAGCTCTACAAGCCTACCTCAAAAAAACAAGAAAAATGGTTATAAATCATCTAACTCTAATACTTAAAGAATTAGAAAGAGAGCAACAAGGAAAACTCAGAGTGAGCAGAAGGAAGGAGATAAAAAAGATCAGAGCAGAAATAAATGACATAGAGACCAAAAAACAATACAAAAGATGAATGAAACCAAGAGCTGGTTCTTTGAAAGGATAAACAAGATTGATGAATTTCTAGCCAGGCTCACCTAGAAACAAAGAGAGAGGACCCAAATAAACAATCAGAAATGAAAGAGGAGAAATCACAACAGACCCCATAGAAATACAAATGATTGTTAAAAAATACTATGAACAACTCTATTCCAACAAATTAGACAACCTAGAGGAAATGAACATATTCCTAGAAAAATACAACCTTCCAAACTCAATCAGGAAGAATCTAAAAATCTCAATAGGCCAATAACTATGAAGGAAATTGAAGCAGTCATCAAAAAGCTTCCAGCAAACAAAAGCCCAGGGCCAGAATGCTTCACAGGGGAGTTTTACCAAACATTCAAAGAAGAACTAAAACCTATCCTCCTCAGACGATTCCAAAAAATTCGAGAGTAAGGAATGCTTCAAAGCTCATTCTATGAAGCCAGCATTACCCTAATACCAAAAACCAGATAAGGACAACAAAATGAAAGAGGAGGAGGAGGAGGAGGAGGAGGAGGAGGAGGAGGAGGAGGAGGAGGAGGAGGAGGAGGAGAAAGGAAAGGGAGGAGGAGAGGAAGCAAGGGACTTAAAAAAAATGATCCCCAGCAATTCAAGATAGTGGAACAGTAGGTGGAAGATACACTCACCTCCTCCCAGGACCAAACTGGAATTACAACCAAAATATAAAACAATCAGCCTGAATAACCAACTGAACACTAGCTGAAGAGAAGTCTTATAAGCAAGGATTTACAAAAGAGGTCACATTGAGACTGGTAGAAAAGGTAGAGATGAGAAAAGAACTGGCCAGTCTCCCATGGTGGGTGGGAGGGCAGCTGAGATTCCCAGGGGATATTTCAGCTGCAAATGTTCCCCCTGAAGAGCAAAGGGTCTCAGCCTCACACTGGGCTCCCCACCACAGAGCACCAGGAAGAGGCACACACATATCTGGACAAACCCTGGCATCCTCTTAAAGGGTCAATGCACACAATCTCATTTGCATCCACTTAACTTGGGCTCTGGTGAAGAGAGAGTGAAGTGAACTAGTCATGTGAGGAGAGACTGGAGTTTGTGGCTCTGGGAAGTAAGCTGAAGAGACAGCTGTCAGGATCCCTGTGCTGAGTCCCTCTCCCATGCTCAGAAGCCATATTTCTTGGGTGGAGCACTCCCCTGCTTACAGCATCAGCCTGGGGGAATGCAATAACCCCACCTTCTGGACTTCTTGTCCCCCCACCCTGTGGAGCTCACTACCCTGCTGAGGAGACAGCTGCCTGGGCCAGAGTATAGAGATACAGGCAGACTCAGTGACTGAGTTGTACGGTTTTAAGACAATAGATACCCACCCCCCCAACTTTCTTGTTAACCTGACTGGGGCTCCCCCTCCAAGGATATCCACGAGACCCACCCTCCAGACTCTGATCTCTCAAATCCTGGTGGCCATGACCTGCTAAGCACTGGCTGCCCATGAAGTCTGGGCCAAATCCAAGACAGACTGAGTGTGTTGCTTTGGGGGAGGAGCTACTCCGTGTCCTTTCCCCCAAGCCTGACTAGAACGTCCCCCTGAGGGGAGGTCCACTAGCCCCACCCTCATGAATCCCAGGGTCCCCACGCTGCTGAAGAACCTGGGATTTACTGAATTGTATGGCTCTAGGGACAAGGGCCAATTCTCCTCCACACACCTGGCTGGTGCAGAGACTTCCCTTCACAAGGCCAATCGTGGGCTGTTTGGACCTGATAAACTCTGCTAGTCCCACCCTGACAACTCCTGAAGAACCAGCTAACCACAAAGGTCCACGGGCATCAAGTGTGGAGCAGCTAGACTTGGTCTACCCTGGGACAGTTGCTGAGTGGCCTCAGACCCAGAACTGTCTCCAAGCTTGAACCTGTATCAGTCTGGTGAATACGACCCATCCCTACCTGGTGAGTCCATGAGAACCTACCTCATGCAACTCAAGTACTGCCAGGGGCTCTTTCAGTAACTGGAAGAAGCAGGTGGAGAAAGGCAGAGATGGATATCAGGGTGCCTTGGGCCTACTGCTAACCTGCCACCAACTCGGTACTGAGGGAAGGAAGCCCTGTGTGCAGCTTGGTCCTTCCCATGCTTGCTAAGGCCCAGTAGAGACAGCCGCAAACTGCATCACTCTGTAGCTCCAAAAAGGATCCCCAGGGCAAGTCTCAAGAAGCATCTAAATTGACCTGCACCAGAGTCCCTATCCAGAGGCTTCAAAATAGACACACCCAGTAGCCTGCTTTAGACAACTCAGAGCAGGATCCACTAGCATCACCAACAGGATATCCAAAGGAAGCTCTCAGCAGGCACCAGACACTGTGCAGGGTGGAGGCAAATTCCCACTTCATGTGGTCAAGAGCAGCACTGCAGTTCACACACTGTGTGTGTGTGTGTGTGTGTGTGTGTGTGTGTGTGTGTTTGGGGGGAGGGGGAGGAATCTGTTACATGCAACCAACCTGAGAGTTGACACTACACAAAGGGGCCAATAGCAATCAAGAGTCAATGACAGCAGGAAGGCTCACAAAACCCACACAAAGGACATTCCTTGAACATCCAGTTCAGGTGGTGAAGGAGACTGCACACTGGGTCTCACAGGACACCTACTACACAAGGCAATCCTATCAAGACTGGGAGACATAGAATTTTTGCCTAATACATAGACACAAACACAAGAGGCAGCAAAAATGGGGAGACAAAGAAACATTCCCAAAAGAAAGAACAAAAGAAATAACCAGAAAAAAGCTAAATGAAATGGTGGCACACACTTTACGATAGAGAGTTCAAGAAAATGATTATAAGGAAGCTCAAGAAACTTAGAGAGAACTTCAAAGAACTTAGTGAGATCTTCTACAGCACAAGAAAGGACATAGAAACCATGGAAAATAACCAGTCAGAAATGAAGACTAGAATATCTGAAATGAAGAGTATACTAGAAGAAATCAACAGTAGGTTGAAGGAAACAGAGGATTGAATCAACAGTTTGGAAGAAAAGGTAGCAAAAAACACCCAATGAGAAACACAAAAGGAAAAAAAGGATTTAAAACATGAGATAGTCTAAGGAACCTTTCAAACAACATAAAGGGTGACAACACAAAAATTATAGGGGCACCACAAGAAGAAGAGACAGAGCAAGAGATTGAGAACTTATTTGAAGAAATAATGACTGAAGACTTCACTAACTTAGTGAAGGAAAAAGATAGACAGCATTTTAAAATGTCAAAGATTAAAAACAAAAAGAGAATCTTAACAGCAGCAAAAGAACGACATTTAGAAGAATCACTCTACCTGATATCAGACTATATACAATGCCACAGTAATCAAAACAGCATGGTACGCACATAAAAACAGACATATAGATTAATGGAACAGACTAGAGAATCCAGAAGTAAACCCATACCTTTATTATGGTCAATTAATATCTGACAAAGAAGGAAAGAATATACAATGGGGTAAAGACAGTCTATTCAATAAACAGTGTTGAGAAAACTGGACAGATATGTACAAAAATACACAAAAATACACTCAAAATGGATTAATATTTAAATATAAGACTTGAAACCATTAAAATTGCAAAAGAAAACATGAGGAGTGAAATTTTGGACACTTCTCATAACAATATTTTTTTCTAATATATGTTCTCAGTAAATGGAAACAAAACAAAAAAATAAACAAATAGAACTAAGTCAAACTAAAAAGTTTTTCTACAAAGAAAACCATCAACAAAACAAAGAAAACAACCCACTGAATGGGAGAATATATTCAGCAATATTACACCTAAGAAGGAGTTAATATCTAAAAATATATCAAAAACTTATACAACTGAACACCAAAAGCTACAAATAATCCAATTAAAAATGGGCAAAGGACCTGAATAGACACTTCTTCAAAGAGGACAGACAGATGACAATAGACATACGTCAAGATTCTCAACATCACTAATCATCAGAGAAATGCAAATTAAAACCACAATGAGATAACACCTCATATTTGTCAGAGTGACTATTTATATAAAAAGAGGTGATATGCAAATTAGGCCAGGATGCCGTAATGGTTCACAACTGGACAGGAGGAGGTTGCACGCACAGGTAAGGCCTGGAGTGGAGACGGAGACAGAGACAGGGGGGCCTGCCCGAGCTGGTGTGGCAGCTTGGGCAGCCCCGGAGTGGACACAGGCAGGGGGCCGGGGGATGCTGTGAGTCAGGCACAGGTCCCAGGCCCCTGCGGGGTGCCTCCTTGCATGGAGGGAGGTGGAGCGCCTCCTCACGCAATTTCAATGGTGCACTGGGCCTCTAGTCATCAATAAAACAACAAACAAGTGTTGGTCAGGATGTGGAGAAAAGGGAACCCTCATGCACTGTTGTTGGGAATGCAGATTGGTGCAGCCACTGTGGAAAACAGTATGGAGGTTCCTTAAAAAACTAAAAATGAAAGGGCTTTATTGCCCATCAATTCACTTCTGGGAATATAACCAAGGAAACCAAAACACTAGCTCAAAAGAAAGAATATATACACTGCTATGTCCATTGCAGCATTATTTACAATAGCCAAGATTTGGAAGCAGCCCAGATGTCCATCAGTGGATTAGTGACTTAAAAAGCTGTGGTACATTTACACAATGGAATATTATTCAGCGATAAAGCCGAAGGAAATCTTACTTTTGCAACAGCATGATGGTCCCAGAGGGTATTTTACTAAGTGAAACAAGCCAGTCAGAGGAATACAAGTACCATATGATTTAACTTACTAGAATAGTAAAATCTAAAGAACAAAATGAACAAACAAACAAAATTGAAACCCTCCTAGACACAGAGAACAGACTGAATGTTGCCAGGGGGAAGGAGGTTGGAGGGTTGTATGAAAAAGCTAAAGGGATTAAGCAAAAAAAAACCCAAAAAACAAACAAACCGAAAAACTCATAGACACGGACAACAGTATGGTGATTATCAGAGGAAAAGGGTAGGGGTAGGGTGGAGACAGGTAGAAGAGGGTAAAGGGGCAGGAGACTTGATTTTGGGTGATGAATACACAATACAATATACAGATGATGTATTATAGAGAATTGTACACTTGAAACCCATATAATTTTATTAACCACTGTCACCCCAATGAATTCAATAAAAATAAATAAATAAATAATCCAAAGATATGAATTGGTTGAAAGCATAACAATGAAAAAAGACATTCCATACAAATAATAACCAAAAGAGAGCTGGGGTAACAATATTAATATCAGACAATATGGACAATAAGTAAAAAAATTGTTACAAGAGTCACATTTATATTGATAAAAGTGTCAATCCTTCAAAAATATAACAATTAAAAATATATATTCAGCCCAGCTAGAGTTGCTAGGTGGTTGAGCATCAACCTATGAAACAGAAGGTCAACCTATGAAACAGAAGGTCAACCTATGAAACAGAAGGTCCCAGTCAGGGCACATGTCCAGGTTGCAGCTCTATCTGCAGTAGGGGGCATGCATGAGGGAGTCAATCAATGATTCTCTCTCATCATTGATGTTTCTGTCTCTCTCTCCCTCTCCCTTCCTCCCTGAAATCAATAAAAAAATACTTTTTAAAAACTAAAAGTATATGTGTGTGTGTGTGTGTGTGTGTGTGTGTGTGTGTGTATATATATATATATATATATATTCATATAATAACAAAACCCCAAAATATATAGAGAAAAACTGACAGATTAAAGGGGAAAAAAACTCTATAATAATAGTTGGAGACTTCAATACCCTGCCTTCAATAATGGAGAAAACAACTAGACAGAAGATCAATAAGTAAACAGAGGAATTGAACAACACTGCTAACTAACTTTACCTAACAATCTTAATGGGGAAAGAGTGAAACTGTCCCCCTAAGACCAGGAACAAGACAAGGATGCTTGTTTTCACCATTTCTATTTAACATTGCATTGGCAGCTCTAGCCAGAGAAAGTAGGTGAGAAAAAGAAATAAAAGTCATCTAAATTGGAGCAGAAGAAGTAAACTTATTTCTATTATTTTTATTTGCAGATGACATGATCTTATATGTAGAAAAACCTAAAGAATCTACAAAAAAGATATAACTAATAAATTTAGCATTGTTACAAGGTACAAGATCAATTCAAAAAAATCAGTTGAATTTTTATACACTAGCAATAAACAATCTAAAATTAAAAGGAATTCCACTTTTAAACACACAGAAAGAAAAAAACATAATTAGGAATATTACTAAACCAAGGAGTTGCAAGAAGTATACATTAAAAACTACAAAACATTCTTCAATGAAATTAAAGAATACCTAAATAAATGAAACAACATCTCATGTTCATGAATTACAAGACTTATTGTTAAGATAGCAATACTCCCATAGCAATTTTCTCGCAAAATCCCAATGATCTTTTCTGGAGAAATAAAAAAGCCAATCCTAAAACTTGTGTAGAATTGCCTGGGACTCTGAACAGCCAAAACAGAGAATAAAATGGGAGGACTTACACTTCCCATTTTCAACAATGACTGCAAAGGTATAATTATCAAAAGACTGTGTTACTGGTCAAATAAATGGCATCATGAGAGGTCACACCTTGGTCTCTCCTTGAAGTTTCCACAATTTAAACATCTATAATTCAACAAAGAAATCCCTGCTCAATGCACAAATACATCTAAGAGATTGAAAAATGAAGGTGGGCAAATAGCAAACCAGGGAGGTGGGAAGGGAGAAGAGTTGAGATGGCCCAGAGACTCAGCCTGGATCTCACACCCCAGGGCTCACTAAGGGGCTCAGCCTGGAGACAAGAGGCATCAGATTGCTGCTGGCACTCTCTTCAACCAGGCAGAGCAGATACAGTGAGCATTCCCGCAGCGGGGTCAGTATGAGCTGTGACTGAACCTGGTCAGGGAATGAGAGGTGTGAACACGGTTGTCAGGCAATCAGCACTCCAGAAAAACAAAGCTGTGGAGCCTGGCCACCTCCTGTCAGCCTTCCAGAGCCAGCTGCAGGCCCAGAGGACAGAGGAGGCTGTGGCAGTGTAGGCCAATGCTGTAGCCCCTGGGCAACACCAGCCAGGGCTGGTTGCAAGGTATTTATTTATTTGTTTGTTTGTTTGTTTATTTATTTATTATTTATTTATTTATTTTTTATTTTATTTATTTATTTATTTATTATTTATTTATTTATTGACTTCAGAGAGGAAGGGAGAGGGAGAGATAGAAATATCAATGATGAGAGAGAATCATTGATTGGCTGCCTCCTGCATGCCCCCTACTGGGGATTGAACCCACAACCTGGGCATGTGCCCTTAACCAGAATTGAACCCGGGACCCTTCAGTCTGCAGGTCGACACTCTATCCACCGAGCCAAACCAGCTAGGGCTGGTTGCATTTCTATACACCAATATTGAACTACCAGAAAGAGAACCTAATGATAAACAACACCATTTATAATTGCATCAGAAAAATAAAATACCTAGGAATAATTCTAACCAAGAAGGAAAAAGTCCTATATTTGGAAAGTTATAAAACATTAAAAAAAGAAATTGAAGAAGATATAAAAATGGAGCCATATAAGATGCTTATTGATAGGAAATATTAACATTGTTTAAATGTTCATACTACCCAAAGCAATCTACAGATTCAACACAATTCCTATCAAAATACCAATGGTATATTTCTCAAAACTAGAAAAAGTATTTCAAAAATTTATATGGAACTGCTAAAGACCCTGAATAGCCACAGCAATCTTGAAAAAGAAGAACAAAGTTGGAGGGGTCACACTATCAGATATCAAACTATACTACCAAGATATAGTAGTACTACTATATCTTGGTAGTATACAGCATGTACTGGAATAAAAACATACATATACACTAATGGAACACACTAGAGAGCCAAGAAATAAGCCCACACCTTTATGGTCAATTAATATTAGACAAAGGAGGCAAGAATATACAATGGAGTAAAGACAGTCTATTCAATAAATGGTGCTGAGAAAATTGTATGGATAATTGACCAAAAAATAAAACTAGACTACATTCGTACACCATACATAAAAATAAACTCAAAATGAATTAAAGACTTAATGTAAGACTTGAAACCATAAAAATTTTAGAAGAAAACATAAGCAATAAAATCTCAGGCATTTCTTATGCCAATATTTTTTCTGATATATTTCTTCCGGCAATAGAAACAAACGAAAAGTAAACAAATTGGACTACATCAAACTAAAAAGTGTGTGTTGTTGTTGTTTGGTGTATAGGACAATGCTTCAAGGGCCTGGAGAGCATTATGCCAAGTGAAATAAGCCAGTCAGAGAAAGACAAGTATCACATGATTTCACTCGTATGTGGAATCTAACAAACAAGCAAAATAGAGACAGACTCATAGATGGAGTGCAGGCAGACAGCCCTGGTGGAGGGCAGGGCACTAGGGGAGAGAGGGAGAGGGTTTGAGAAAAAAAGAGAGAACTCAGGGACATGGACAACAGTGTGATAATTGGGGGTGGGGTGGGGTAGAAGAGGGCATAGAGAGGATAAATGGTGATGGAAAAAATAAAATAAAATTTAAAAGGTTTTGCACAGCAAAGGAAATCATCAACAAAACAAAAAGACAACTTACTGAATAGGAGAACATAGTCATGAATGATACAGTTAGTAAGGAGTTAATACCCAAAATTTTAAAAGAACTTATACAACTCAATGCCAAAAACACACACAATCTGATTAAAAATGGCAAAGAACCTGAACAGACACTTCTCCAAAAAGGAGATGCAGATGGCCAATAGGCATATGACAAGATGCTTGACATCACTAATCATCAGAGGGATGCAAATTAAAACCACAATGAGATAACCGCTCACACCTGTCAGAATGGCTATCATCAGTAAATCAACAAACAAGGCTGGCGAGGATGTGAAGAAAGGGAACCCTAGTGCACTGCTGGTGGGAATGCAGACTGGTGCAGCCACTGTGGAAAACAGTATGAAGTTTCCTCAAAAAATTAAAAATGGAACTGCCTTATTATGTAGCAATTACACTTCTGGCTATATACCCAAAGAAACCCAAAAAACTAATTTGAAAATATATGTGCACCTCTATTTTCATTGCAGTGTTATGTACAATAGCCAAGATATCAAACAACCCCAAGTGTTCATCAATAGATGAGTGGATAAAGTGGTGGCACATATACATAATGGGATATTACTCAACCATTAAAAATAATGACATTTTACCAATTTCAACAGCATGATGGATCTGGAGAGATTATGCTAAGTGAAATATGCCAGATTAAGAAAGACAAATGCCATACAATTTCACTTACATTTGAATCTAAAAAAAAAACAAAACAAAAACAAAAAACAAAATAGAAACAGACTCATAAAGAAAACAAACTGATGGTTGCCAGAGAGGAGAGGAGGTGGGGGACTGGGTAACAAAGATGAAGGGTTAAGAAGTACAAATTGATTAAGCAATAAAACAATAAAAAATAAAAAAAATAATAAAAAAGTACAAATTGGTAGTTACAAAATAGTCATGGGGTGTAAAGGGGATATAGTCAATAATATGGTCAGACCGATGTATGGTGACAGGTGGTTACTAGAAATATCAAGGGGAACACTGTGTAAAGTATATGATTGTCTAGCCATTATGCTATACACCTGAAAGTAATGTAAAATAATGTTGAATATCAACTGTAATAATAAAATTTTAAAAATAAACTTTAAGACCTAACCGGTTTGGCTCAGTGGATAGAGCGTCGGTCTGCAGACTGAAGGGTCCCAGGTTCGATTCCGGTCAAGGGCATGTACCTTGGTTGTGGGCACATCCCCAGTAGGGGGTGTGCAAGAGGCAGCTGATTGATGTTTCTCTCTCATTGATGTTTCTAACTCTCTATCCCTCTCCTTTCCTCTCTGTAAAAAATCAATAAAATATATATTTTAAAAAAATAAAAAAATAAACTTTAAAATTACCATAAGGTTACATTCATATTTCTAGGGCAGCACAAATGCAAGTTTGACAGCACTAAACTCTGGCAAGTATGTGGAGCAATAGGAATGTTTGTCTCCTTCCAGTGGGACTATCCATGCGAGGCACCGCCTTCCTCGGGTGAGTTAGGACATTCACAAACACTGTGACCAGCAACCCCATTCTTAACTATGTACCACAGTGAAGTGCTCACTCATATGTGACAGCAGACACACAAAATGTTCAGAATATCTAGGTTGTCCAAATAGAAACATTAGTATTTGTTCTCCCCTTATTTTACTCTTTGGTATAATAGACTCTGCCTCACTTTGACATATTACTTCTTTACCAACTGGGTTGGGGTGTTCCTTTTTTTGGCAGGGGGGCTGCTTGTAGGTTTTATGTATAATCCTGTGCCTTGTGAGGACCAGTCAATTAATAATACTCATGATAATGTACTGAAAAAAATTAGAATGAAATAGAGCTATTTGGTCATGTCTACTATTGACATGTGAGCCCTCAAAAGAGCAAGGAAATAGCCTGGCCGGCGTGGCTCAGTGGCTGAACATTGACCTATGAACCAGGAGGTCACAGTTCGATTCCCAGTCAGGGCACATGCCTGGGTTGTGGGCTCGATCCTCAGTAGGGAGCATGCAGGAGGCAGCTGATCCATGATTCTCATCATTGATGTTTCTATTTCTCTCTCCCTCTCCCTTCCTCTCTGATTTCAATAAAAACATTTTTTAGAATGCAAGGAAACAACTTTTATTTGCCTTTGTATAGTAGATAACATGCCAGCATAAAGGAAGGGATGAATGAATGAATGAACACTTGCTCGTTTGACTTGCCTTCCATTCCAGCCTCCCAATCCTTCAATGGTGTTTGAAAACCACCTCTACAGCAGGCATTCTTAGGTTTACCACAGCTTCAACCTGGAGTTGGAGCATTTTAACCCTTTTTCATGTGTGCATTGCGCTCCACTGATTTGCATCTCTCTCTGCATGTCTGTCAAATCATTTTTGAGTGTGTGATTGATATTCAGTGTCAGATCCATGGGGGCAGGCACTGCATTTCAAATACATGGCATACAATAAGAATCTATTAGTAAGTGCAAGGACCCTTCCTTTCAGTGAAGCAATTTTGTTGTTTTCTTCCTCCACAGACCACAGTTTCTTCACCAGATACGGGCAGACGTGAGTCTCTGTGGCAGAGTACGCCGAAGCCAGCTCAGTCTCAGCCCTTCCTGGAAGATGGATAAACAGACGCCGTGCAGAGTTAGCAGCTAAATGTTAGAGAAACACACAGATGTGGTCTTACCTTGATGTTTATCCTTTAGCATACAAACTACATTAACTTTAATGCTCTCTTCATTCCTTTTCAAATCATTTCAAGTTCATATACTTGTTTTTTTTCAGTAAACAGAGGCAATCGATGGGGTTACAACTAAAGTTCAGAAGGAGCTTCCAAATATGATCCTCATTTAATCACTGAGAAGCTTTCCCTGGAGGAGGTTTAGACTCACCTTTACTGAAAAATGTGCTGACCATAAAGCTGAAGAATATTGTGGCAATGGCAAAACACAGCAAAAAGACAAAAACAAGAGACGGGTCACTGTACTGGATGATCGGCAAAGGTTTCATCTAGCAAAACAACCAGGAAGCCAGATTAGTCACACGCTCAGTGGTCACAGCAAAACAAAAATGGAGAGACGAAATATCTGTAAGTATCTTAATAGTCCTGGTGAAACTGATGGCAACGCTCAGGGAGATGGAGAGTAAACAGTCACTGTCTACAGAAGCTCCACACATGGAGGTTTAAAGGCTACTCTGTCAGGGATGAGGCAGGCACACGCTCACTCCCTGCCAACCCGAATGCTAGGGGCCCGTCCGCACCAGGTCTCTGTTTCCCTCTTAAAGTTGAGCTTCAGCAAACAGACACTTGCCTTGACAAAGAAAAGTAGGCACGTCAAAAAGATGATAACCAAATACAACGTGAGAAACGTGAAGAAGTAGGCAGCCCAGAGCATCCAATTGCTGAGTCCGATCATGAGCTGGTACTCCTGTGGAAGAGTTAACACAAACCAAATGTTTTTGTCCAGGTACAAAATGCATTCACAACATGATCCAATTGACTTTTCACTACAACCAAAATGGGTTATGTCACATCATGCCCAGTCATGCAGATGGAACTCAAAGCTCAGAATGTCAAGTGACTTGATTAGAGTTATTCAGCCGGTGAAGGGCAATGCTGTGATGCTTATAAGCTCTGACATGATTTCTTCAGAATCAGATATTATTAAGACATAAAAACACTTAAATGAAACTATACACCACTTAGGTTCATATTTCCTTCCTATTAATTACATCCTCTTCCAGGAGGTATTAAAGGAATATACACCACCACGAGTGAAGGCTCATTTAAACTCAGGCTATAAATTATTTTGATGTGTCAATGCAGGTTCATCAATTATAACAAATAGACCACCCTGGTGGGAGATGTGGATAATATGCATGTGTGGGGGCAATATGAGGAATCTGCAAAACTCAATTTTGATGGACTTTGAAGACATTGTGCTAAGTGAAATAAGTCAGACAAAGAAAGATAAATCCGGAAGATGGCGGCTGGCAGGACGGAGGTGAGGGAGAGGATGTGAGTGAGTAAGAGGGTGAAGGGAGAGTGTGTGCATGCGTGTGGTGTGTGTGTGAGTGAGTGAGGGACAGTTAGATCCAACATGAATTCCAGGGGCCGGTGGACAGGGAGAGACTCCCCTGGACAGGGAGAGACTGCTTCACTGCGGGCACTCCCAGGACTGCGGGACTCGGGCACGGAGCCCACGCCATCTTGACGGGAGACTGCCGTCCGGAACTCATGACACCATCATCCAGACAGGCCTTTGTCGCTGACCCAGCAGTCCACGCCAGCCAACGGTCCAGCTGCCCCTACCCGCACACTCCCAGACCCTGGGATCTCCACCTCCGGGAAGCATCACATCCACAGTGGTGAGTGTGGCCTCCCCCTCCCCAGCAGCAGACCTCCAGGCGCGCGCGGAGCCCATCACCCCACAGGCAGCCCCTGGAGGCCAATGCAGGCTCCTGCTGAGTGCGATACTGTGCAGACGGGGTGCACTGCCCCACAGGAAAGATTCTGAATTCACTCTCCTGAATAACTGCCAATAGACACTGTCGCACAATTTCAACTCCAGAGCTCTTTAGGGTGCATCAGAGCTCTGCACTCACTGCCAGAGCAGTGGTTTCCAGAAGACAAGCATTTGGAGACCACCACCCCACAGGCAGCCCCTGGGAGCCGCTGCGAGCCCCCCACTCAGTGCGATATTGCACAGACAGTGGCGCACTGCCCCACAGGAGATACTCTGAATTCACTCTCCTGAATAACTGCCAATAGACGCTGTCGCACAACTTCAGCCCCAGGGCCCCTCAGCGTAACTCGGAGATCCATCCCGCAAATGCACCACAGGGACCCCTGTGAGCTGCCACTGGGAGCGTGTGTATCCATCCACA
>NW_005871400.1:196350-213344 GCF_000147115.1 Myotis lucifugus | reverse complement strand
CCCTCCCCTCCCTCCCTGCCCTTCGCTACCCTCCCCTCCCCTCTCCTCTCCTCTCCTTTCCTCTCCTTTCCTTTCCAGCGCTTTCTATAGGTTCTTAAACAAGATGCTTAGATCACTGATTACCTATCTTCATTTTTAATAATAGTCATTGAAAGCTATAAATTTCCCTTACAGCTCAGATTTAGCTGTATATCAGCAATTTTTAAGTTGTTTTTCACTATTATTCAGTTTGAAATATTTTCTAATTCCTTTGTAATATAGTCTTTGAGCTATTGATTAATTATAAGTTTGTTGTTTAATTACGCAAATACTGGAGTTTTGCTAGATAACATATTGTTACTGAGTCTTAATTTTCCATCTACTATTATTTTAAAAATTTACTTGTACTATTTCATTGCTTTTAAGTTTGAGACTTGTTTTTTGACAACATATGGTCTACTTCCAAATATTTGCTTTTTCCTAGATGTACTGCATTTACTGAATCTATAATTCAATTCCACTTTGATAAGAGACTACTCTCTGTAACTTTAAGTATCTAGTCAATCAGTGCACTTGAAAACAATGTGTATTGTGCCATTATCAGGTATAGTGTTTTATAAACATTACTTAGGTTAAGGTGGTTGAGAGTGCTGTTGAGTCTCATTTTAGATCCAAAAACACAAATGGGTTAAAGTGAAAAGATGGAAAAAGATATTCCATGCAAGTGGTAACCAAGAGAGCTAGGGTAGCTATACTAATAACAGATAAAATATACTTAAATCAAAACTGTTACAGGAGATAAAGAATGGTATTATATGTTGAAAAGAGGGTCAATTTATCATGAAGGTATAATAATTATAACATGAGTGCATCAACATCACAGCTCCAAAATACAAGAATTAAAAATTACAGGATTAGCCTGGCCAGTGCTGCTCAGTGGTTGAATGTTGATCAATGAACCAAGTGGTTCTATTCCTGGTCAGGGTATATGCCTGGGTTGCAGGCTCAATCCCCAATAGGGGGCATGCAGTTTCTCTCATCAATGTTTCTGTCACTCTATCCCTCTCGCTTCCCCTCTTTCTAATATCAATAAAACTTATTTTTTTTTAAATTACAGAATTAAGGGAGAAATAGTTCTACAATAATAGCTGGACACTTCACTACACCACTTTCAATAATGGATAGAACAACTGGACAGAAGATTAATTTAAAAATAGAGGACTTCGCCCGGCTGGCATGGTTCAGTGGTTGAGCGTCAATCTATGAATCAGGAGGTCCCGGTTCAATTCCTGGTCAGGGCACATGCCCAGGTTGAGGGCTTAATCTTCAGTGGGGGGCATGCAAGAGGCAGCCAATCAAGGATTCTCTCTCATCATTGATGTTTCTATCACTTCCTTTCTCTCTAAAATCAATAAAAATGTATATTTTTTAAAATATAGGACTTGAACAATAAATCAATTGAACCTACTGACATATACTGAACACATTACCCAATAACAGCAGACTACAGATTTTTTTTAAGTGTGCACAGAATATTTCCCACATGCCCCCAGGATAGACAATATGTTAGGCCACAAAATAAGTTTTACTACATTTAAGAAGACAAATCATAAACAGTATCTTTTCTAAAGACAATATATTAAAACTAGAAACCAATAACAAAAGGAAAACAAAAATTCAAATATTTGGTAGCAACACAATCTTAAATAACCAATGAGTCAAAAAATCAGAATGGAAAGTAGAAAATACCTTGAAACAAATGAAAACAAAAACACAACACAACAAACTTACAGGAGGCAGTGAAAGTAGGGCTCAGAGGGAAATTTACAGACATAAATGCTTACACTAACAAAGAAGGAAGGTCTCAAATCAGGAACCTCAGTTCACACCTTAGAGAACTGAAAAAGAAAACTAAAGCCAAAGCTAGAAGAAGGAAGAAAGTAATAAAGCTCAAAGTAGATAAATAAAATAGATAATAAACAATAGAGAAAATCAATAAATACAAATACCAGAATTGACAAAATTTTAGCCAAATAACTAAAATGACAAAAACACCCTCAAATTATTAAAATAAAAAATGAAATTGGGGATGTTACTTCTAATGTTGCAAAAATAAAAAGGATCTTAGAGCACACTATGAATGGCTGTATGCCAAGTAATTGGGTAATTTAGATGAAATGGATAAATTCCCAGAGACACACAACCTGCCAGACTGAATTATGAAGAAACAGAAAATCTGAACAGATTAATAATTAGTAAGGAGATCAAATCACTAATCAAAACCTTCCAACCAAGAACATCCCTGGACCAGAAGGCTTACCTGGTGAATGCTACCCAATATTTCAAGAATAATAAACAACAGTTCTTCTCAAACTCTTCCAAAAATCTGAGGAAGAGAGAACACATCCTAATTCATTCCATGAGACCAGTATTACTGTGATACCAAAGTCAGACAGATACACAGGCAAAGAAACTACAGAACAATATGTCTTATGAATATTGATGCAAATTCCCTCAACAAAATAATAGCAAACCGAATTTGGCCGCATAGTAAAAGGATTGTGCAGCATGATCAAGTAGAATTTATTCATGGAATGTAAGAGGTTTCAACATACAAAATTAATTAACATAATGCACCACATTCAGAAAATTAGGGAAAAACACATTATCATCTCAATTGATGCAGAAATTGAAAAAAACTGATAAAACACTCAAGAAACTGGGAATAGATGGAATCCTCCTCAACATAAAAAACGATAGCTAACATTCTCTTTCACCTACGATCAGGAAAAAGGCAAGGATGCCAGCTTCCAATGCTTCTATTCAACCTAGTTTTTAAAGTTGTAGTCAGAGCAATTAGGAAAGAAAAGGTATCCAAATTGTGAAAGAATTAGTAAAAATATTGGTAGATGGTATGATCTTGTATGGAGCAAACCATAAAGATTCCACATACAAAAAAGTCAGAATTAATAAATGATTCATCAAAGTAAAAGGATAAAAAGTCAACAAGCAAAAATCAGATGAACACTGTACAGTATCAGTGAGCAATCTGAAATGGAAATTAGGGAAACAATTTCATCTACAATAGCATACAAAATAATAAAATACTTAGAAATTAACCAGTGAGATGAAACACTTGTACAAATAAAAAGTAAAAAATTGGTCAACTTGCCGAAACCGGTTTGGCTCAGTGGATAGAGCATCGGCCTGCGGACTGAAAGGTCCCAGGTTCGATTCCGGTCAAGGGCATGTACCTGGGTTGCGGGCACATCCCCAGTGGGAGGTGTGCAGGAGGCAGCTGATCGATGTTTCTCTCTCATCGATGTTTCTAACTCTCTATCTCTCTCCCTTCCTCTCTGTAAAAAATCAATAAAATATATTAAAAAAAAAAAAAAAAATTGGTCAACTTTGCAGGCCAACACATTCAGCAAACCTTTGAAAATTAGAAAACACTGACAATGCCAAATGTTGGTAAAGATACAGAAAAATCTAAACTTTCAAATATTGCTAATGGAAGTACAAATTGGTAGAGCTTTATTGGTAAACTTTGATGTTATTTACTAAAGCTAAATATGCATAACCTAACATTCAGGAAAAAAAGAACTATATAAATAAAATGTTCATAGATGCATTACTAATAATACCCAAACTCCAAACATTAAAGGAAAATAGTGATAGTCATACTATGGAATGTTAAAACTCATAGAATTCAACAAATATAAATGAACTACAGCTACATGTGTAGCAAAATGAATCACAGAGACACAAAATAGTACACGATTACATTTATATCAAGTTCAAAAACAGATCAAATTAACCAATAATAAATGTTTTGAGGGTACACAAGCAGACTTCTATTGTTGGCAGTGTTTTATTTCTTAGCAGGGTCGTGATAAAGTGGTCATGGTTTCTTTATGATAAATCCATTCAACTATTCTACTATAGCTTGAATGTTTGCGTTCCCTCAACATCCTATGTTGAAAATCAAATCTCCAATGTGATGGCACTTTAATGGGGCCTCTGAGAGGTAATGAGGTGATACTGCTTTTACAACGGAGGCCTGGGAGTTGTTCTTGCTTCTTCCACTTTGTGGCTACACAATGAGAAGGTGCTAATTATGAAACATGAAGTAGGTTCTCACCAGACATCAATATGTTGGCGCCTTGATCTTAGATTTTTTTAGCCTCCAGAACTATAAGAAATAAATTTCTGTTATTAATAAGCTACCTAGTTTGTGGTATTTTTGTTACATCAGCCTGAATAGATTGACATGTACATGTAGTTTAGACACTCTTTCTGGGTGTATGCATGTTATACTTCAATGAGAAATTTTAAAATAAAAAAGAATCAGTATTTTAAGCCACATGGTTGATGTCTGTGTATCATGTTCTGAGGACCCAAAGGAAAAAGTGTTAATTTATCATTGATAATTACAAAGATTTATCAAAAAACTCATAAATCAGAAATTGGTAAACTTTTATCTAAATTCACCTAGACACAATTTCACAAACCAAATTAGTTATTTATTTGTATTTCACCTTATTCCAGGTATATTTTAGAGCATTTGGCATTTAAATTCTATCTGCAATATTCTTGTGAAGTTGTCTTCTAGAAAGAAAACTAAACACCAAACCAAGAACTCCAATAAATACAAAGTTTTAAGAAATTGCCTGGAGATATAAGTGCTCACTTTTTGTCTGTTACTGAATCATAACCACCCACCAATACTAAGTGAGTAGAAATGATCCAACCTTCCACAAAAGTTTTCCCAAAAGTTTATTTTCTTCATTAGATTCCACATATAGTACTTGTCTTTCTCTGACTGGTTTATTTCACTTAGCATAACAAACAAAATAGAAACTGACTCAGATACAGAGAACAGACTGACAGCTGTTGGGGGGGAGGGGTACTAGGCAAAAAAGGTGAAGGGATTAAGAAAAAAAATACCTCATAGACACAGACAACAGTATGGTGATTATCAAAGGGAAAGGAGGTAGAAGAGGAAAATGAGGGGATAAATGATGATGGGAGGAGACTTGACTTGGGGTGATAAACACACAGTACAACATAGAGATGATGTATTATAGAACTGTACACCCCAAACCTATATAATTTTATTAACCAATGTCACCCCAATAAATTCAATAAAAAAATTTTAACCATTTGCCTGAAAGACCCCACATTTTCCACAAAGCTCTATGTCACAAGAAAGTGGAGTTACCTTCAATCGGTTTTCCTTTTCCCACACAACAGACTGAATGATGGTAAGATAATTCACAATGAAGACAAATAAGATTACTAAAGGGGCGAAATCACTAAATAGGATATAGAAGAAATCATTATCATATCTTGGGTATGGAAATCTCTGAACAAATACATGAACATTTGTGAACAACTGTTGTGCGGTCTTGTGGTTATGATATTTCATGATGGCCTTATCCAAGGCATGCTGCATAAGCAGGAACCCTTCAGAGATGTACCCTAAATAAGAAAACAAGGGTTACTAAGTACAACACAACAATAAATAGCTAAGCTGAACAAAGAAAAAGGCAATAAAACTATGTCAAAGATAAACAACAAAGTTAATGCTGTGATGAGGTCTTTGCCAGTCTAAATTTTACAAAGCCCTGTTTAGTAGGCACTAAATTTCACTTTGGAAAAATGAAAAAAGTTCTGGAGATGTATGGAGGTGATGGTTGCACAATAATGTCAATGTACTTAATGCCACAGATCTGTATACTTAAAGGTGGTTTAAATTTTATTATGTATACTTTACCACAATAAAAAAGAGTTTTAAAAAAATTTACACACAGCTATCATGGTGCCCCCATACAGATACATAATACTTTTTTTTTAAAAGATCCTAATTCCCAGCTTCCCATAAGCAAAATATTGCGAGTAATTATAGTACTGTTTTCTTCAATTTCAATCAACTGAATGAGCACTGGATAAATTACTTGATAGGGAAAGACTTTGATTCTGTACCTTGACATTTGAATGAAAGTCAAGCTGAGTGAGTTATATGAACTGATGTCCACTAAGGCAATGCTACTCAGTGAGCCTTAGATCTGTCACAGTATGCAAATACTCTCTTACCAGTAGACGAATTTACTATAGAAATTAAGAGCAAACACATAAAAACTTTTATAGAAATTTGGCATTTCCATGACATCTAAAAACTGGTCTTTCTATTAATCTATGTAAGTCCTTTGTAGGCTTTAAATATAAATCGTGTATCATATTTTCTCCCCTGTGAATGAGGCCTTTTAATTTTTAATAGTCTTTTAAATGATCATAAGTACTTAATTTTAATGAAGTTCAATTTATCATTTTTTCTTTTATAGTAAACTAGAGGCCCAGCGCATGAATTCAAGAACGGGTGGGGGGAGAGGACTCCTGGCGAAAGTTAAAGTCAAGGCTCTGGGAAGGATAATTGGCCAGAACTCTGAGCCCTGAGGATCAGAGGGAACCCACACAGCACTGGCTTGGGCCACATCCCATGGGACGGGTGCAGTGGAAAGAAGGTACGCAGAACTGCTGGTTGGCTGGGAATTCTAGATCTGGGTCCACAATCAGGAAAGGCTAAGGAGTGCCGGCAGGAGAAGAGCGCAGAGAAGCTTAGTTCAGTGATGGCGAACCTTTTGAGCTCAGTGTGTCAGCATTTTGAAAAATCCTAACTTAACTCTGGTGCCATATCACATATAGAAATTTTTTGATATTTGCAACCATAGTAAAACAAAGACTTATATTTTTGATATTTACTTTATATATGTAAATGCCATTTAACAAAGAAAATCAACCAAAAAAATGAGTTCGCATGTCACCTCTGACACGCGTGTCATAGGTTCGCCATCACTGGCCTAGTTCATAGGACTTTCGGATACAGACACTTACCTGTGGCTGGAGTGAGGGAGAAGGTTCAGAATTGTGGAATCTGGGGAGAGAGGGGGATCCAGGAGAAGTGGCAGCGAGTTTGGTGCTGAGTCATGCCTGAGCCTGGGATCTGGGTAGCCATTTTGCCCTGAAGAGATAGCCCCTCCCTCCAGTACCCAGGCAACTAATACAACCACACCCAGATTCCATCTTGAATGGTAAAAGGATTAAAAACAAAAACAAAAGAAAAAACAACTAACAACTAAATAGTCCCTAAGAGCACAAAGGTGCTGGACTAAAGAGGGACTCTCAGTCCCAGCAATCAGAACCTGAGAAACACTACAGTACAGAAGACTGGGATCTTAAGCCAGCCAAAGGAACACTTCACTTTTTCATTTTTATTTTTTTAAATTACTTTATCTCTTTTTTTTCTTTGTTTTTCCTGTTTTTGTTTGTTGCTTTATTTTCTATTTCTTTTCACATTATTTTTCCATCCCTCTATTTTATTTTATTTGTATTTGCTATTTTTATACCATTTTTGAAATCAAATTTTTTGTAAATTTATTATTATTTTTTTGCGTTCTCTTTCCTCTTATCCACCCATCCCCTTTCTACTTCTTCCATACTGAACTGAGATCTTCCCCATATTCATCCAACTCTTAACCTTATATTCTATATATCAGCTCAGCATCTACAGATTCTGCCCCCACCCTCTTTGCTGGGGGTTTGGTGTTTGTATTTTTTTAATTTTTTAATTTTTTTATCATTATTACTATTATTATTTTTGTTGTTTTGATTGTTTACCTATTGGTTCTGTGGTGTTTTCCCCCATATATATATTATTTATTCTCTGAAAGAATTTTATTGTGTTTTTATTCATGCCTTGGCTGTACATTGTACTTCTTTGCTTATCCATATTATTTGCTTTGTGTTGTATTAAGTTGTTTTTCTTCTTGATTTGAAACAGGGCTTTGTGTATTAGAAATATTATTCCTTTTATTATTCTTTGAATTACAAATATTTCTCTCAGTTCATCTTTTAGCTTTGCTTTTGAAGTTTGCAACTTACAGAAATGTCCAGGCAAACTCACCAATACTTCTCTTTATAGACCCTAACCTTCTGTCATGCTTAAAAGGGTCTTTCTTTTTTTGTGTTAATTAAATCTTTATTGTTCAGATTATTACATTGGTTCCTCTTTTTTCCCACCATAACTCCCCTCCACCCAGTTCCCACCCCACCCTCCACCCTCACTCCGCACCCATTGTCCTCATCCATAGGTGCACGATTATTGTCCAATCTCTTCCCGCATCCCCCACACCCCTTTTCCCCCCAAGAATAGTCAGTCCATTCCCTTTCTATGTCCCTGATTCTATTATAATCACCAGTTCATACTGTTCATCAGATTATTTATTCACTTGATTTTTAGATTCACTTGTTGATAGATGTATATTTGTTGTTCATAATTTGTATCTTTACCTTTTTCTTCTTCCTCCTCTTCTTAAAGGATGCCTTTCAGCATTTCATATAATACTGGTTTGGTGGTGATGAACTCCTTTAGCTTTTCCTTATCTGTGAAGCTCTTTATCTGACCTTCACTTCTGAATGATAGCTTTGCTGGATAAAGTAATCTTGGTTGTAGGTTCTTGCTGTTCATCACTTTGAATATTTCTTGCCACTCCCTTCTGGCCTGCAAAGTTTCTGTTGAGAAATCAGCTGACAGTCGTATGGGTACTCCTTTGTAGGTAACTGACTTTCTTTCTCTTGCTGCTTTTAGGATACTCTCTTTGTCTTTTGCTCTTGGCATTTTAATTATGATGTGTCTTGGTGTGGTCCTCTTTGGATTCCTTTTGTTTGGGGTTCTATGCGCTTCCTGGACTTGGAAGTCTATTTCTTTCACCAGGTAGGGGAAGTTTTCTGTCATTATTTCTTCAAATAGGTTTTCAATATCTTGCTCTCTCTCTTCTTCTGGCACCCCTATAATTCGGATGTTGGTACGCTTGAAGCTGTCCCAGAGGCTCCTTACACTATCTTCGTATTTTTGGATTCTTTTTTCATTTTGCTTTTCTGGTTGGGTGTTTTTTGCTTCTTCGTATTTCAAATCTTTGACTTGATTCTTGCGATCCTCTGGTCTGCTGTTGGGAGTCTGTATAATATTCTTTATTTCAGTCAGTGTATGCTTAATTTCTAGTTGGTTCTTTATCACAACATCGAGGGTCTCACTAGATTTCTTGAGGATCTCACTATATTTATCGGCGGTCTCACCAGTCTTTTCGAGGGTCTTACTAAATTTATTGGCGGCTTCTAGACAGTTCTTTAAAGACCTTAAAAGTGTGGTTTTGAACTCTATATCCAGCAGTTTGCTTTCTTACATTTCTGTCGTTTGTGTCCTGTTTCTTTGTCTCGGCATTTTTTATGCTTCCCTGTGTTGATAAAGTGGTTTTCTATGCTGAGTGTCCTCTAGGGCCCAGTGGTTCAGCCTCCCCAATTACCTGAGGAGGACACTCTTGGTGTACCCCCTTGTGGGCTTTGTGCACAGTCTTGCTGTAGTTAAGCCTTGATTGTTGTAGTTATCACTGGGAGGAATTGACCTCCAGGCCAATTGGCTGTGAGAATCAGCTGTGTCTGCAGTGGGAGAACTTCTGTGCTGGAGACACCCCTCTGGGGCAAAACTTGCTTCAATGGGGCTTTGGTGCTCACTGAGTCTGCCCCCTGAGTGTGTCCTTTATGTTTCCAGGGAGCTGCAAACTGGATGGTCCCACTCTGACCTCTGGGCTTCCTGGCTCCTGGATCTCCAGGGAGGTGCTAATCTAGCCTTTGCCTGAGGCTATCCAGCAAAAGCCTCCCTGCAGGGCTTGGGCGGGGTGGGTCCCACAGGATCAACAGGGCGGGGCTAGCAGTTATGGCTGCTCTCAGTCTTGCCCTCAGAGGTTCTGCTTCTTAGTGTCCTGGTAATCGCTGCAAGGCCCTCGGAGAGAAAGCTGCCCTCGAGTACCGACAGATGCCAGACAGTCACGCTTCTCCCGTATGAGTCTGGGTCCCTAGAGACTCACCCGGAATTGGAGCTCAGAGCCTGAGACTCCCTCCCGATTGAAAACGACAACCGCGCCCTCAGCCGCCAGCCCGCTCCACATGCACCTCCGCACCTTAGTATTTTACTTCCGTACTGCCCCTCCTCTGAGTCTTGGTATGCTTTTCTCTTTCCTTCTAGTTGTAGAATTTCCACTCAGCCAGCCTTCCTGTGTTTCTGGATGATGTCCGTTCCGTCTTTTAGTTGTATTTTTTAAGTGGTTGTTCGAGGCAGCAAACTCCAGTGTTTACCTATGCTGCCATCTTGGTTTCTCCTCAGAAGCCTAGCCTTTTTAGGGGAGAGCTGCTGTAACTGGGAGCCAGGCCTTACCCCAACCCAGGGTGCCCTCAGATGTCACCTGGGACTCTACAGACACCCCTCCAGGGACCTGCTACCTTGGCTGTGGTCCCAGAGTCAACGAGTCTCCAGCCACCCTGGGCACAGGCTCCTGTGAGTTCTGAAGCATGCTCCCCTCTGACTGGACCAACGCCTTAGCCCAGGGAACTGCAACCACACAAGCAGCAGACACGTGAGTGGCCTACTCCTGTCCAAAAAGCAGCAGCCCCGTGAGCAGCCTGCCCCAGTCCTAAGAGCAGAAGCCTCACGTGGCCTGCCCCTGTCCAAGGAGCAGCAGCTGTCAGCTGTGTGAGCAGCCTTCTCCCTCGTCCGAGGAGCAGAAACCACATGAGCAGCCTGCCCACGATTGAGGAGCGGCAGCCCCACACAGCCAGCCCCCATCCGAGGAGCAGCAGCTGCGCAGCCCACATCCTCCTCCTGTCTGAGGAGCAGTAGGTAGGCGAGAAACCTGCCCCCATCCAAGGAGCAGCAGCTGCACGAGCAGCCTGCCCCCATACGAGGAGCAGCAGCGGTGTGAGCAGCCAATACCCATAAGAGGAAAAGCATTGCAATGAGCAGCCTGCTCCCATTCAAGGAGCAGTAGCCGCCCGAGCAGTCTGCCCCAGTCCGAGGAGCAGCAGCCACACGAGCAGACCGCCTATGTCTGAGCAGCAGCAGCCCTGTGCAGTCCACACTGGTCCAAGGAGCAGCAGACACACACACCTGCACCTGCCTGACGAGCAGCAGCTGGATGAGTGGCCTGCCCCCATCCGAGGAGCAGCAGACATACGTGCAGCTCACCCCCACCCGAACAGAAGCAGCCATGCAAGCAGCCCATCCCCTGTCCGAGGAGCAGCAGCCACACAAGCAGACAGCCCCTGTACGAGGAGAAGCAGCTGCACTCTAGCCCAAGGAGGAGCAGACGCCCAAGCAGCTCACCCCTACCCAAGGAGCAGCAGCCACACAAGCAGACAGACCGACCCATCTGAGGAGCAGCAGCCCTGCACCACCCACACTGGTCCAAGGAGCAGCAGCCACACACAGTCTGCACCTGTCCGACAAGCAGCAGCTGGGTGAGCATCCCACCCCCATCTAAGGAACAGCAGCCGCATGTGCAGCTCACTCCCGCCCAAAGAGCAGCAGCCACACAAGCAGCCCGTCCCCCATCTGAGGAGCAGCAGCTGCATGAGCAGCCCATACCCGTACGAGAAGCAGTAGCCCTGTAAACAACTTGCCCATTTCCAAAGAGCGGGGCCTCACGAGAAACCTGGCCATCTGAGGAACAGCAGCAGCGTGCAGCCAGCCCAGATCCAAGAAGCAGCAGTCATGTGAGCAGTCCATGCCCATCCAAGGAGCAGAAGCCACGGGAACAGCCTGCTCCTGTCCAAGGAGCAGCAGCCACGCTCACCCCACCCCCACCTGAAGAGCAGCAGCCCCGTGATCAGCCCACCCCTGTCCAAGGAACAGCAGCTGTGCGAGCAGCCTCACCGACCAGCCAGAGGAGACACCACTGCTGTGAATAGCACCAACCAGAGGAGCCGCTGCCAACTGAGGAGCAGCCACTACCGTGACCACTTGAGGAGCAACTGCAGCCCCAGGAACCACTGCCACCCAAGGAGCAGCCCCTGCATGACACGACATCTGCATCAGTCGGCAAGACCAAAAATGGATAGACAAAGAAACCCCCAAAGAAAAGAAAAGGAGGATTCGCCAGAAAAGCAGCTAAGTGAAACAGAGGAGCAATATGTCAGAAAAAAGAATTCAGAATAAGGATCCTAGAATGCATAAACCGGGTGGATGAAAAAATAAACAACTTATGGAAGAATCAAGAAGAAATGGATGAACAAATCAATAACTTATGTAAGAATCAAGAAGAAATAAAGAGTGATGCAGCTGCAATAAAAAAACACCATGGAAAGTTTCAACAGTAGACTAGGAGAAGCGGAGGACCAAATTAGCAAATTAGAAAACAGGGAAGCAAAACACACCCCAACTGTACTGCAAATGGAGAAAAAAATTAAAAGACAGGAGGAGAGCCTAAGGGAGCTATGGGACAACATGAAACGAAGCAACATATGAATAATAGGGGTGCCAGAATAACAGAAAGAGGAACAAGGGTTAGAAAACCTATTTGAAGAAATAATGTCAGAAAACTTCCCTGAGGTGGGGAAGAAAAAAGTCACACAAGCACAGAGAGTCCCAAACAAGATGAACCTGAAAAGACCCACACCAAGACACATCATAATTACCATGGCAAATGTTCAGGACAAAGAGAGAATCTTAAAGGCTGCAAGAGAGAGATGCAGGGTTACATACAAGGGATCTCCCATTAGATTATCAAATGATTTCTCAACAGAAACACATCAGGCCAGAAAAGAATAGACAGAAATTTATAAAGTGATGCAAAGCAAGGAACTGAATCCAAGAATACTCTATCCAGCAAGGCTATCATTCAAAATTGAAGGGGAAATAAGAAGCTTCACAGACAAAAACGGCTAAGGGAGTTTATCACCACCAAGCCAACAAGGCAAGAAATGCTAAAGGGACTGGTGTAAAAGGAAGAAATAAACAGCTAAGAAAGAAAACAGGCACAAAAAATAGAAATGGCTACAAACAAGAGCCTTTCAATAATAACTTTAAATGTAAATGGACTAAATGCTCCAATCAAAAGACACTGAGTGGCTGAATGGATAAAAAAAAAATGACTCATATATTTGCTTTCTACAAGAGACCCACCTCATTAGAAGGGACTCACACAGACTGAAAGTGAAGGGATGGAAAAATATCTTTCCAGCAAATGGAAATGAAAAAAAAAATCTGGGGTAGCAATACTTATATTGGACAAAATAGACCTCAAAGTGAAGGCCATAACAAGAGATAAGAAAGGCCACTTCATAATACTAAAGGGATCGATACAACAAGAGGATATAACCCTGATAAACATATATGCACCCAATGCAAAAAAACCCAAATACATAAAAAAACTCCTGAAAGATATCAAGGGAGAGATCGACAACAATACAATCATAGTAGGGGACTTTAATACACCACTGACATCACTGGATAAATCCTCTAGACAAAAAGTCAGCAAAGGAACAGCAATCCTAAGTGACTCACTAGATCATATGGACTTAATTGACATCTTCAGAACATTTCACCCCAAAGCCACAAAATATACATTCTTCTCAAGTGCACATGGGACATTTTCAAAAATAGACCACATATTGGGTCACAAGCAAAGTCTCCCCAAATTCAAGAAGATTAAAATCATACCAAGCATCTTCTCAGAACACAATGGCATAATGTTAGAAATAAACTACAAGAAAACAACCCAAAACACTCAAACACTTGGAAGCTGAATAGCATGTCATTAAATATTGATTGGGTTACCAATGAGATAAAAGTTGAAATTAAAAACATCCTGGAAACTGCCAAAACCGGTTTGGCTCAGTGGATGGAGCCGTCGGCCTGCGGACTGAAAGGTCCCGGGTTCGATTCCGGTCAAGGGCATGTACGTTGGTTGCGGGGCACACCCCCAGTGGGGGGTGTGCAGGAGGCAGCTGGTCGATGTTTCTCTCTCATCGATGTTTCTAACTCTCTATCCCTCTCCCTTCCTCTCTGTAAAAAATCAATAAAATATATTTATAAAAAAAAAAAAAAACATCCTGGAAACTAATGACAATAAAATCACAACAATCCAAAACCTATGGGACACAATGAAAGCAGTCCTGAGAGGGAAGTTTATAGCTCTACAGGCCTACCTCGAAAAAAAAAAAAAAAAGAAAAAATGGTAGCAAATCATTTAACTCTACATCTCAAAGAATTAGAAAGAGAGCAACAACAAAAGCCCAGAGTGAGCTAATAAAGATTAGAGCAGAAATAAATGACATAGAGACCAAAACAAAAACAAAAAAAACAATACATAAAATCAATGAAACCAAGAGCTGGTTCTTTGAAAGGATAAACAAGATGGATGGACCTCTAGCCAGGCTCACCAAGAAACAAAGAGAGAGGACCCAAATAAACAAAATCAGAAATGATAGAGGCGAAATAACAATAGACCCCACAGAAATACAAATGATTGTTAAAAATTACTATGAACAACTCTACTCCAACAAACTAGACAACCTGGAGGTAATGGACATATTCCTAGAAAAATACAAGATTCCAAAACTCAATCAGGAAGAATCTAAAAATCTCAATAGGCCAATAACTGTGGAAGAAATTGAAGCAGTCATCAAAAAGCTTCCAGCAAACAAAAGTCCAGGACCAGACGGCTTCACAGGGGAGTTTTACCAAACATTAAAGGAAGAACTAAAACATATCCTCCTTAGACTACTACAAAAAATTCAAGAGGAAGGCACACTTTCAAGCTCATTCTATGAAGCCAGCATCACCCTAATACCAAAACCAGATAAAGACAACACAATGAAAGAGAACTACAGGCCAATATCCCTCATGAACATAGATGCCAAAATCCTCAACAAAATCTTAGCAAATCTGATCCAGCAGTACATCAGAAAGATCATACACCATGACTAAGTAGGATTTATCTTAGGGATGCAACGATGGTACAATATCCGCAAATCAATAAATGTGATACATCACATAAACAAATCAAGAGAAAAAAACCACATAGTCATATCAATTGATGCAGAAAAAGCATTTCACAAAATCCAACACCCATTTTTGATAAAAACTCTCAGCAAGGTGGGAATAGAAGGATCATACCTCAACATAATAAAAGCCATATATGACAAATCCACAGCCAACATCATACTCAATGGACATAAACTAAAACCATTTCCCCTAAGAACAGGAACAAGACAGGGATGCCCACTCTCACCACTCCTATTCGACATAGTACTGGAAGTATTAGCCATTGCAATTAGACAAGAAGAAGAAATAAAAGGCATCCACATTGGAAAAGAAGAAGTAAAACTGTCCTTATTCACAGATGACATGATATTATACATAGAAAACCCTAAAGACTCCATCAAAAAACTATTAGACTTAATAAATGAATTCGGCAATGTAGCAGGATACAAAATTAACGCCAAGAAATCTATGGCATTTCTATACACCAATAGTGAACTTACCGAAAGAGTTTAAAAAAGCAGTCCCATTTACCATCGCACCAAAAAAATTAAGATACCTAGGAATAAACTTAACTAAAGAGGTAAAAGACCTCTACTCAGAAAAGTACAGGACGTTGAAAAAAGAGACAGAGAAAGTCATAAACAGATGGAAGAACATACCATAGAATCAACATCATTAAAATGTCCATACTGCCGAAACCGGTTTGGCTCAGTGGATAGAGCGTTGGCCTGCGGGCTGAAAGGTCCCAGGTTCGATTCCGGTCAAGGACATGTACCTTGGTTGCGGGCACATCCCCAGTAGGAGATGTGCAGGAGGCAGCTGATCAATGTTTCTCTCTCATCGATGTTTCTAACTCTCTATATCTCTCCCTTCCTCTCTGTAAAAAATCAATAAAATATATTTAAAAAAATGTCCATACTACCCAAAGCAATCTATAAATTCAATGCACTCCCCATTAAAATACCAACGGCATATTTCACAGACCTAGAACGAACTCTCCAAAAATTGATCTGGAATAAAAAAAGACCCTGAATAGCTGCAGCAATCCTGAGAAAGAAGAATAAGAGAACAAAGTCGGCGTTAGTTATAGCCATCACAGAACCTAGTACACTGCATCTGTGCATACAACTGCCTCGTTCATGTGCCTGCTTCACCCTACTGAATTACTAACATCTTGAGGACATAGCTCTGTCTTATCCTGCTTCAACTTTAGTACCTGGCCTGGTGCCAGGGACCTGAGAGGGTTTGCTGAGTGAGTGAATGAGTGAGTGAATGAGTGAATGAATGAGCAAGTAAGTGAATGAGCAAGCAGCTACCAGCGGGGATAGTTCAAACTCTGCTCTGGGCTGCCTGACGCAAACCCCAAGAAGTTCCCATCCTGCTTCCAGCGGCCCCACTCCCCTCTGCTGGCTGCATAGTTCATGCAGGGCAAAGGCGTCCCAGGTGTGCATTTTGGCAGATCAGTGCATTAGCACCTGCCAGCCTCCGATCCCCACGGGAGGGCCGTTTGTGGGCGTGGCCAGTGGCAGATTGGTGCATTAGCACCTGTCAGCCAGGGATGCCCCCGGGATGGCTGTTTGTGGGCGTGGCCACTGGCAGATCAGTGCATGAGCACCTGTCAGCCGGGGATCCCCCCAGGAGGGCTGTTTGTGGGGTGGCCAGTGGCAGATCAGTGCCGGGGATCCCGTCAGGAGGGCTGTTTGTGGGCGTGGCCGGTGGCAGATTGCTGCGGTCCCGCCGCCGGCCCTGGGTCTGTTCCCATACGGGCCGCCTGCTGCCCGGGTTGCAAATAGCAGGCCCGGATGGCAGCGAGGCAGGCGGGATGGCGCTGTCCCGCCCTGCCTGCAGTATGCAAATTAGCCGCCATCTTTGTTGGCGGTTAACCACCATCTTGGTTGGCAGTTAATTTGCATATCGCCCTGATTAGCCAATGGAAAGTGTGTCGGAGGTATGGTTAATTACCATGTTTGTCTATTATTAGATAGGATACTAATAATAGAGGAATATGCAAATTGTCCAGGATGCCATCACAGTAACAGTAATGACTGAACAGTAGGCTGCGTGGGGCAACCAGGCTGGCAGGGGGGTTAGTGAAAGACGACCAAACAACTGAACAGCAGGCTGCATGGGGCAGACAGGC
>NW_005871400.1:182441-196250 GCF_000147115.1 Myotis lucifugus | reverse complement strand
CTATGTAGGGAGACTAGGCAAACCGCCCTTGCCCCTTAAAGTACCATTAATCCCTACCATTGGGCTTAATTTTCCCCACGACTCGCAAGGATTTTTAGAAATCTGACTGAATATCTTACCACCTGTTTTAAATCCTTTGTCCTCCAGCAGGGTGGAGTTGTGGCCTTCCGGCCAGTCGGGGGGGCCACTTTGGGGCCACCCAGGCCAGTGGGGGGGGCATCTGGGGGCAACCAGCCCAGCAAGGGGGAGGGGTTTGGGCAACCAGGCCAGGAGAGGGGGGCAGTTGGGGGTAACCAGGCTGGCAGAGGGGGGCAGTTGGGGGCAACGAGGCTGGTGGGGGGCAGTTGGGGGTGACCTGGCAGGCAGGGGAGCAGTAAGGGACGACCAGGCCGGTTGGGGGGCAGTTAGGGGCAACCAGGCTGGTGGGGGGGGCAGTTTGGGCCAACCAGGCTGGCATGGGGGGGCAGTTGGGGGCAACCAGGCCAGCAGGGGGGGAAGTTTTGGTGATCAGGCTGGCAAGCAGAGGCGGTTAGGGGTGATCAGGCTGGCAGTGGAGGCAGTTAGGGGCAACCAGGCAGGCAGGCAGGTGAGCAGTTAGGAGCCAGTGGTCACAGATTATGAGAGGAGTGTCTGACTGCCAGTTTAGGTCAGATCCCTCGGATTGGGCCTAAACTGACAGTTGGACATCCCCCCAGGGGTCCCAGTTTGGAGAGGGTGCAGGCTGGGCTGAGGAGACCCCTTCCCCCCGTGCATGAATTTCGTGCACTGAGCCTCTAGTATAGATATAAAAGTCTAAGCGACCAAACAACCGAATGACTGGTGAACCGGGAGCTATGACTCGCACTGACCACCAGGGGGCAGGCGCATAACACAGGAGCTGCCCCCTGCTGGCCAGTGTGCTCCCACAGCCAACCTCCTGTGGTCCCTTCCCCGAGCCGGCCGGCCCCAATGGGCTCGATCGGGACTGGGCGAGATGGCACTGATCGACCCCGATCACCGGCCTGGATGAGGGACACCCACCCATTCTTTTTTTTTTTTTAGATTCTGAGAAATTTTAATGAAGGTAAACACTTTTGATACAAAATACTGTCCACTATGAGTTCTGTCTTGTATTCCTTGAAATTCTCTCCTTTTTAAAAAAAATTTTGTTTTATTGCTTAAAGTATTACAAAGAGTATTAAATATGTCTCCTTTTTTTTTTCCCCTTGACATTCCCCCGGCCTCCCCTACCCGCCAGTGTCTTGTGTCCATTGGTTATGCTTATATGCATGCATACAAGACCTTCGGTTGACCTCTTACCGCCCCCCCCCGCCCACCCTCCCAGGGCTTCCCACTGTAGTTTGACAGTCTGTTCAATGCTGCTCTGCCTCTGTATCTATTTTTGTTCATCAGTTTATAATGGTCTTTATTATCCATAAATGAGGGAGATCATGTGGGATTTTTCTTTCATTGACTGGGCTTATTTCACTTAGCATAATGCTCTCCAGGTTGCATCCATGCTGTTGCAATTGGAAAGAATTCCTTTCTTTTTTACTGCAGCATAGTATTCTATTGTGTAGATGTACCACAGTTTTCTAAGCCACTCATCTGCTGATGGGCACTTAGGCTGTTTCCAAATCTTAGCTATGGCAAATTGTGCTGCTATGAAAATAGGGATGCATATATCTTTTTGATTTGTGTTTCTGGTTTCTTGGGATATATTCCTAGAAGTGGGATCACTGGGTCAAATGGGAGTTCTATTTTTAAATTTTGAGGGAACTCCATACTGTCTTCCATAGTGGCTGTACCAGTCTGCATTCCCACCAGCAGTGCACGAGTGTTCCCTTTTCTCTGCATCCTCTCCAGCACTTGTCGTTTGTTGATTTGTTGAAGATAGCCATTCTGGCAGGTGTGAGATGGTACCGCATTGTTGTTTTGATTTGCATCTCTCCGATGATTAGTGACTTTGAGCATGTTTTCATATGTCTCTTGTCTAGTTTGTTGGAGTAGAGTTGTTCATAGTATTTTTTAACAATCCTTTGTATTTCTGTGGGGTCTGTTGTTATTTTGCCTCTATCATTTCTGATTTTTTTTATTGGGTCCTCTCTCTTTGCTTCTTGGTGAGCCTGGCTAGGGGTTCATCAATCTTGTTTATCCTCTCAAAGAACCAGCTCTTGGTTTCATTGATTTTCTGTATTGTTTTTTTGGTCTCTATGTCATTTATTTCTGCTCTAATCTTTATTATCTCCTTCCTTCTATTCACCTTGGGCTTTTCTTGTTGCTTTCTTTCTAATTCTTTGAGATGTAGAGTTAGATGTAGATTAGATGATTTTTTCTTGTTTTTTGAGATAGGCCTGTAGAGCTGTAAACTTCCCTCTCAGGACTGCTTTCATTGTGTCCCATAGGTTTTGGATTGTTGTGTTTTCATTGTCATTAGTTTCCAGGATGTTTTAAATTTCTTCTTTGATCTCATTGGTAACCCAATCAATATTTAATAACATGCTATTCAGCTTCCAAGTGTTTGGGGTTGTTTTTCTTGTAGTTTATTTCTAATATTATGCCCTTGTGGTCTGAGAAGATGCTTGGTATGATTTCAATCTTCTTGAATTTGCGGAGACTTTGCT
The DNA here is from genome assembly GCF_000147115.1 of Myotis lucifugus. NCBI lineage: Eukaryota > Metazoa > Chordata > Mammalia > Chiroptera > Vespertilionidae > Myotis > Myotis lucifugus. The sequence continues at coordinate 193,647 of NW_005871400.1, read as the reverse complement.
TGTGACCAAATATGTAGTCTATTTTTAAAAGTGTCCCATGTGCACTTGAGAAGAACGTATATTCCGCGGCTTTGGGGTGAAGTGTTCTGAAGATGTCTATTAAGTCCATCTGATCTTGTGTGTCATTTAGGATTGCTGTTCCTTTGCTGACTTTTTGTCTAGAGGATTTATCCAGTGATGTCAGTGGTGTATTGAAGTCCCCTACTATGATTGTATTGTTGTCGATCTCTCCCTTGATATCTTCAAGGAATATTTTCATGTACTGGGGTGCTCCTGCATTGGGTGCATATATGTTTATCAGGGTTATGATCCCTTAATACTATGAAGTGACCTTCCTTATCTCTTGTTATGGCCTTCACTTTGAGGTCTAATTTGTCCAATATAAGTATTGCTACCCCAGCTTTTTTTTTTTCATTTCCATTTGCCTGAAAGATATTTTTCCATCCCTTCACTTTCAGTCTGTGTGAGTCCCTTTGTTCTGAGGTGGGTCTCTTGTAGACAGCAAATATATGGGTCATGTTTTTTTTAGTCATTCAGCCACTCAATGTCTTTTGATTGGAGCATTTAGTCCATTTACGTTTAAAGTTATTATTGAAAGGTACTTGTTTGTAGCCATTTCTAGTTTTTGTGCCTGTTTTCTTTCTTAGCTGTTTATTTCTTCTTTTTACACCAGACCCTTTAGCATTTCTTGCATTGCTGGCTTGGTGGTGATAAACTCCCTTAGCCATTTTTTGTCTGTGAAGCTTATTTCCCCTTCAATTTTGAATGATAGCCTTGCTGGATAGAGTATTCTTGGATTCAGTCCTTTGCTTTGCATCACTTTGTAAATTTCCGTCCATTGTTTTCTGGCCTGATGTTTTTCTGTTGAGAAATCATTTGATAATCTAATGGGAGATCCCTTGTATGTAACCCTGCGTCTCTCTCTTGCAGCCTTTAAGATTCTCTCTTTGTTCTGAACATTTGCCATGGTAATTATGATGTGTCTTGGTGTGGGTCTTTTCAGGGTTCATCTTGTTTGGGACTCTCTGTGCTTGTGTGACTTTTTTCTTCCCCACCTCAGGGAAGTTTTCTGACATTATTTCTTCAAATAGGTTTTCTAACCCTTGTTTCTCTTTCTGTTATTCTGGCACCCCTATTATTCATATGTTGCTTCGTTTCATGTTGTCCCATAGCTCCCTTAGGCTCTCCTCCTGTCTTTTAATTTTTTTCTCCATTTGCAGTACAGTTGGGGTGTGTTTTGCTTCCCTGTCTTCTAATTTGCTAATTTGGTCCTCCGCTTCTCCTAGTCTACTGTTGAAACTTTCCATGGTGTTTTTTATTGCAGCTGTATCACTCTTCATTTCTTCTTGATTCTTACATAAGTTATTGATTTTTTCATCCATTTCTTCTTGATTCTAACATAAATTGTTTATTTTTTCCTCCATCTGGTTTATGCACTCTAGGAATATTATTCCGAATTGTTTTTCTGAAATATGGCATGCCTCTGTTTCACTTAGCTGCTTTACTGGCAATTGCTCTTTTCTTTTCTTTGGGGTTTTCTTTGTTTACCCATTTTTGGTCTCACTGACTGATCTAGATGTTGAGTCGTGCAGGGGCTGCTCCTTGGGTGGCAGTGGTTCCTGGGGCTGCAGTTGCTCCTCAAGTGGTCATGGTAGTGGCTGCTCCTCAGTTGGCAGCGGCTCCTCTGGTTGGTGCTATTCTCAGCAGTGGTGTCTCCTCTGGCTGGTAGGTGAGGCTGCTCGCACAGCTGCTGTTCCTTGGACAGGGGTGGGCTGATCACGGGTCTGCTGCTCTTCAGGTGGGGGTGGGGTGAGCGTGGCTGCTGCTCCTTGGACAGCAGCAGGCTGTTCACGTGGCTTCTGCTCCTCGGATGAGCATGGTCTGCTCACGTGGCTGCTGCTCCTTGGATCGGAGCTGGCTGCATGCTGCTGTTGTTCCTGTGATGTGGGGGGCTGCTTGTGAGGCTACTGCTCCTTGGACATAGGCAGGTTGATTGCAAGTCTGTTGCTCCTTGGACAGGGGTGGGCTGTTCTCGCGGCTGCTGCTCTTCAGACAGGAGTGAGCTGCACGCGTGGTTGCTCCTCCTCAGACAGGGATGGGCCACTCACCTGGCTGCTGCTTGTCGGACAGGTGCAGGCTATGCGTGGCTCTGCTCCTCGGACCGGTGAGTGCTGTGCAGGGCTGCTGCTCCTTGGACGTGAGCGGTCTGCTTGTGTGGCTGCTGCTCCTCGGATCGGGATGGGCTGCTGCTGCTCCTCGAAAGGGGACGGGCTGCTCGCAGAACTGCTGTTCCTCAGATGGGGGTGGGCTGCTCACACAGCTGCTGTTCCTCAGATTGGGCAGGCTGTTCATGCAGCTGCTGCTGCTTGGATGAGGGCAAGTTGCTTGCACAGCTGCTGCTCCTCGGACTGGTGCAGGGTGCGGACTGTGCGCAGCTGTTGCTCCTCAGATGGGGGCGGGCTGCACAGGGCTCCCACTCCTCAGACATAGGCAGACTGCTCGTGTGGTTGCTGCTCCTCGGACTGGGGAGTGGGCCGCTCACACAGCTGCTGCTCCTTGGACAGGGCCAGGCCACATGAGGCTGCTGCTCTTAGGCCTGGGGCAGGCTGCTCGCGGGGCTGATGCTCCTTGGACAGGAATGTGCTGCTCACGTGTCTGCTGCTCACGTGGTTGCAGTGCCCTGGACAGCTGAGTCTCCTTCGCCAATTTGGGGTGGATGTTATTCGTTTCAGCTGCTCATTCTATTTGCTCCGGGACTAGCCTTGGAACGTGTCCGCCTATTCTGCCACCATCTTGTCTCCCTCCTACCACAGCTTTTTTTATCCATTCATCTACTGACGGGCACTTGGGCTGTTTCCAGATCTTAGCTATTGTAAATTGTGTTGCTATGAACATAGGGGTGCATACATTATTTCTGATTGGTGTTTCAGGTTTCTTAGGATATATTCCTAGAAGTGGGATTACTGGGTAAATGGCAGCTCCATTTAAAATTTTTTAGGAAACTCCATACTGTTTTCCATAATGGCTGCACCAGTCTGCATTCCCACCAGTAGTGCACTAGGGCTCACTTTTCTCCACATCCTCTCCAGCACTTTTTGTTTGTTGATTTGTTGATAGTAGCCATTCCGACAAGTGTTAGGTGATACCTCTTTGTCCTTTTAATTTGCATCTCCCTGTGATCAGTGACTTTGAGCATTTTTTTCTCTTCATCATCTGTATGTCTACTTTGAATAAGTTTCTATTTAGGTCCTTTGCCCATTTTTAATCTGATTGTTTGCCTTCCTTTTTTGAAGTTGTATGAGTTCCTTATATATTTTGAAGATTAAACCTTTATCCTATGTATCATTGCCAAATATGTTCCCCCATACAGTGGGCTCACTTTTCATTTTGTTGATGGTTTCTTTTGCTGTACAGAAGCTTTTTATGTTGATGTAGTCTCATTTGCTTATTTTCTCCTTAGTTTCCTTTGCCCTAGGAGATGTATCTGTAAACATATTGTTATGAGAGATGTCTGAGATTTTGCTGCCTATGGTATTTTCTAGAATTTTTGTGATTTCCTATCTTATATTAAAGTCTTTTATCCATTTTGAGCTTTTTTTTTTTTACGTATGGAGTAAGTTGGTGGTCTAGTTTCATTTTTTGCATATACCTGCCCAATTTTCCCAACACCATTTATTAGAGAGTGTCTTTACTCCATTGTATGCTCTTGCCTCCATTGTCAAATATTGAGTGTAATGGCTTGGCTTGATTTCTGGGTTCTCTGTTCTATTCCATTGATCTATATGTCTGTTCTTGTGCCAGTACCAGGCTGTTTTGAGCACAATGGCTTTGTAGTATAACTTAATACTGGGTATTGTGATCTCTCCAACTTTGTTCTTCTTTCTCAAGATTGCTGTAGCTATTTGGGATCATTTTTGGTTCTACATAAATTTTTGGAGAGTTTGTTCTAGATCTGTGAAATATGCTCTTGGTATTTTAATAGGGATTAGAATGAATCTATAGATTGCTTTGGGTAGTATGGACATTTTAATGATGTTGATTCTACCAATCCATGAACATGGTATATTCTTCTACTTGTTTATTTTTCCTCTATGTCTTTTTTCAACATCCTGTAGTTTTCTGAGTATAAGTCTTTTACCTCCTTGGTTAAGTTTATTCCTAAGTATCTTAATTTTTTTCATTGCAAAGATAAATGGCGTTATTTTTTAAATTTCTCTGAGAATTCATTATTGGTATATAAAAATGCCATTGATTTCTCGGTGTTAATTTTGTATGCTACTACATTGCCAAAATCATTTATTAAATCTAGTAGTATTTTAGTGTAGTCTTTAGGGATTTCTATGTAAATATCATGTCATCTGAGAATTGGCAGCATTCCTAATGTGTTTGATGAGTCTCCTTGTGTCTTTTGTGTGTTCTTCTAAAACTTATACGAGCATTCTGTTTGCATATATTTTAATTTATGTAAATGAAATTGAGTTATAAACTTTATAGATGCAGTTTTATGTTTTGAAGATTCTGCTATGCATACATCTAGTCCAGTCTTTCTAATTGGTTGTCCTGGTTGCCTTCTACTCCTGCCACTACAAACAACAATGTCAAGAATTTACTTATAAATCCATAAAATAATTTACTTATAAATGTTTTTATACTTAGAAACACATTTTTAATTTGGCTATTGCTATGGTCTGAATGTTTGTTTTCCCCTCCAAATTCATATTTTGAAACCCTAACCCGAAAGGTGATGATATTAGTAAGTGGGTTATTTAGGAGATACTTTAAGTGATGAATGGAAATCATGAATGGAATTAGTGCTCTGAAAATCAAGGCTGCAGAGAGATCCCTAGCCATTTCCACCATGTGAGGGAACAACAAAAAGGCACAGGCTATTGAAGCATAGTAATCCCTCCTTTGGAAAACTGTTGTTTGAAACTGCTGTTTGAACTACTCTGTTAATCTTAGTCTCTTATTCTGTAGGTCAACTCTGTTATTTATAGACTGTAAAATAACTTTGTTTTTTGCTTGAATAGAAAAGATAAACTTAATTGTCTGACCTTGCAAGCTAGCCATCTGACTGATACACTGATATTGATGGCAGGTGTCTGTATAGATATGATATGATACTCAAGATTACAGGTGTCTGTGTAGATATGATATGGTACTCAAAGTTACAAGTTGTCTGTATAGATATGACAGGTGTTTGATTAGATACGATAGGTACTCGAGGTTACAAGCTGTCTTACACAAAGAACTAGAAGGATATAAAAAGGAAATCATCCTTCCTGTGTTTGTTCAGAATTTGATAGAGGTAATCTGCTCTGAACCTGCGTGCAATAATGATGACTCCTAACTAATTGGCTCATTAGGTGTCTTGTCCAGCTCGCTGATTTGCGATACAACATTATGAACCAGGAAGGGAGCCATCACCACCACATGGCCATGCTGGTGCCTTCATCTCAGACTTCCCAGCCTCCAGAATCAGAAGAAACAATTTTCTGTTATTTATAAACTCCCCAGTTGTGGTACCGCTATTGCCAGACTGCTCCCCAGAATGGCCCTCCCTCCAGCAGTGCATTTGGGTTGCTATATCACATCCCTGGAAACTCTTATCATTATCCAGCTTTCTAAATCTTTCACCAGTCTAACCCTTATAAAGTAATACCTTAGGCCAAAGTTCATAATAAAGTAACGTAAGTTGAAAAAAACATGATTCCCCTTTAAATTTTATGACTGAAAAAATAATATTTAAAGTATTTTAAAGAAAATAATATTAAAAATATTTTAAAGAATAAAAAATAATATTAAAATATTTTTAAAGGAAATATTTCAAATAGGAATTATGCTAAATTGATTATAGCTTGTTTCTCTTCATGAATAATTTCCTAACAATAAATGTGCATTATTTTTGGTGAAAGCAAAGTTCTACATGGTGGTATGTGTAGTAAATTTTAAATTAACATAGCTATACTAAAAACTGTTAATCAACTATACACATTTCCAGGTACTGTGTCAGTACCTGGAAATGTGTATAGTAAGTCATTAAAATCAAAGTTTCATAAGTAAATCTGCATGAAAATATAAGGATATACAATGATAATGAACAGGAAAGGATAAAAATACATTGTTCCAATCTATAGGATTTTTCATGAGTTTTAGGACACTAAAATTTTTAAATTAAAAAAAAAAAAAAAACACCAGAATAGTAAGTTAAAAATAAATGATTTTCATTAAAAGTTGAAAATTGGCTCAGTGGATAGAGCGTCAGCCTGCGGACTGAAGGGTTACAGGTTTGATTCTGGTTAAGGGCACATGCCTGGGTTGTGAGCTCAATCCCCAGTAGGAGGTGTGCAAGAGGTAGCCAATCAATGATTCTCTCTCATCATTGATGTTTCTATCTCCCACGCTCCCTCTCCCTTCCTCTCTGAAATCAATAAAAAATATATATATATTTTAAAGTTGAAGAAATAGCCCTAGCCACTTTGACTCAGTGGAAAGAGCATGAGCCCGCAGACTGAAGGGTCCTGGGTTTGATTCAAATCAAGGGCACATACCCGGGTTGCAGACTTGATCCCTAGCCCCAGTCAGGGCATGTGCAGGAGGCAACCAGTCAATGTGTCTCTCTCACGTGGATGTTTCTCTTTCTCTCTTTCTCCCTGCTCCACCCTCCTCCCCTCCCTCTCTAAAAATCAATGGAAAAATATTCTCCAGTGAAGAGTAACAAAAAAAAAAGAAAAAAAGAAAAGAAAAGAAAAGAAGTTGAGAAAATATATGTACAAATAGGGATTGTTCTTACTGTAAAACTAGGATTATTCAAGTAAGTGTGGTTGACGATCTGCTCACCAGGACTCCCCCCGTTTGCCTCGGGTCCACTTCTGGGTCCTATCGAAGGAGACTTTGGAAAGAGAGTATCTGTTTCCCAGCTTCCAGGTCGGAAAAACCCCACATACTCGTTCCTCTGAGAACTACTAAAACGCAAATAATATTTTACCTACAAGGAGCAAATAGAAACAAACAATATCGATAAAAGCATAATGAAGCAGGAAGGAGAAACAAAAGGAAGTTAAAGTGCAGTTGGGAGAATGCGGCTGCGAGGCAGCCTCAGAGGCTGTGGCAGCGGGTGTGGAAGTCAGGAGGGGAGCGCAATCTGGCTGCAAGGCTACTGGGGGCTGTGGATGGATCTGCCCCAAATACACAGCTGCTTGCACACTAACAGGAAATACACCGAAAGGTTTTATTAATTGCTCTTCCCATTGTGTCAGCTAAGTGTCCTGTGAGGAAAAGCTTCCTCTCCTAGAGGTGATTGCTAACATCAGAATCCTGCCTGAGGATAGAAGAGTGTATTCAAATGTGAATGCAGGTGCTGCATTTTAATTGTTGAATGAAAGCTAGTACTCATTTAGGAGAACTGCATAAACTTCCATGTAGGGCACGATGCAATAGTTGAGCAGCAGGGTCAAGAGAGGAATCAGTAGGATCAGGAGGGGCAAGCAGAAGTCAGAAGTCAAGGTAAATATTCATACTTTCAGTTATCACGACAGAAGTTTTAGGCACTTATTACATATTGGAGGATTAAGGCAGAGACCCTGTTACTCAAGGAGCTCAAATTCTAGTAGAGGAAGATTATGTATATTTATGCTGTAGTAAAATCAGTGATAGAGATATGTATAGGAAATGTATGGAAGTACGAAGGAGGAAAGGAGTGGGTGTGGTTGGAAGAGACAGGGTCCAGTGAGTCATAGTAGCAATCTTAAGGGTAAGTCAGAGTAATCAGCCAAGTGAGAGGAGCAGGGTCAGGGAGGTACCCAAGGCATAAGGGGAAGTTTGAAACCGCACCGAGACACGGAGCAGGCTCTAGGCAAGCTGCTAAGCCCCCACCAGTATCAGCTTGCATGGAGTCAGGCAGGAGGAAAGTTGCAGTTATGAAGAGATGAGGGGGTGGGAGGACAGAATGAAAAGCTTCCCACAACCTACTTATACCCGGGGGCTTTTCTTACTTTCATTCCATTGTCAACCATCTGTGTCTTAAATGCACAATTATGGTTCCATGAACTCTTTATTTCTCTCAACACCAGAGACACCAAGTTCAAAGCACTGTCCTTGCCTCTCCTCCTGGGGGACTAGCACCAGAATCCTCTTCAGTGTCTACACATGTCCTGATTCTCAGTTAGCCTGGCTAAGCCTTAGCACCGTTTTCCAGGTTCAGAATTAGAAATGATGAGATTCATTCAAAAGAAAGAGGAATGTTTCCTGCTTGTGTTCTATGCTCCTGACCTCCAGCTGCACCTGCTCTGTCACCTGGTACCCTGCCCAGGAAATGTGCAGGGCTCACTGCCACCTGAGAGCTGGAGGCTGCTGCCGAGCCAGATACAACGGCAAAAGGGGCACCTCAGTGGTCATTGTTGCCTATGACTGCCTTATAAGTAGAAGGCCTGATAGGCAGTGAATTCAAATCTTTCCCCAGCAACATAAAGCCCTGGTGCATAAAGGCAGAGATGCTGACGTGAATAGATTTGGGTTTACATGCCTGCTCTGCTATGTATAAGCAGCATGATGTTGGGTAAATGACAGTCTCCCCGATTATAAAATACTTCCACTTCATTAAGTCCCTGGAAACTGGAAGTATAACCATAAAGTTTCTACATAAAACTTTCTTACCTTAAGTGGCAGAGGATCATGGCTATTTTTGAACTCATGGTCAAAAACAAAAGCAACCATCACTCTTTCAGAGTTATTCCCTTGCTTAACATAATCTTCAAAATCTCTTTCTGAAGGAAAGCCTTGAACTGTAAAGAGAGAAAACTCTAATATGTGAGTTGATCACTTAAAGGCACAATATCTGACAGTTCTTCCTATCTTTAAAATGGAAAACACTTTTGCCGAAACCGGTTTGGCTCAGTGGATAGAGCGTCGGCCTGCGGACTGAAAGGTCCCAGGTTCAATTCCGGTCAAGGGCATGTACCTGGGTTGCGGGCACATCCCCAGTGGAAGATGTGCAGGAGGCAGCGGAATGATGTTTCTAGCTCTCTATCTCTCTCCCTTCCTCTCTGCAAAAAATCAATAAAATATACTTAAAAAAAAAATAAAATAAAATGGAAAACACTTTACATGGATGAAAGGCTATGAAAATATTATAAATTTCAAACCACTATTGCTAAAACATTGGTATAATGAACTAATGCATATTTGGAGTGCATAAAATTTTTAGGAGTTGTAAAAGTTTTATCACAAGCTTGGAATACAATTCCTCATTATAATAACTGCACATTGAAGAAACTCTAAGAGGGTGTTTCACATTGTGTTTTGAAATTTCCACCTTAAAGAAAAATATAAACAAAATTTATCTATGCAATCTATTCTAAGTCCCATACCATTGTGATTTCTAATATATAAATAAAAAATAGAGGAATAAAACCACTTTATAGTTTTAATGTTTGCGGCAATTATTTATATTCTTTTTTATTAAATTTATTGAGGTAACACTAGTTAACAAAATCATACAGCTTTCAGGTGTACAATTCTACAACACATCATCTGTACACTGTATTGTGTGTTCACCACCCCAAGTCTCCGTCCATCACCATTTATCCTGCCTATGCCCTCCTCCACCTCCCCAGCCCCTCCTCCCCCTGGCAATCACCACATTGTTGTCCATGAGCTCTTTCTCTTTTTTGCCCAATTCCTCCACCCCCACCATCCAGCCCCCACACTGACAGCCGTCAGCTTGCTCTCTATGAGCCTGTCTCTATTTTGCTTGTTAGTTCAGTTTGTTCATTAGATTCCACATATGAGTGAGGTCATGTGGTGCTTGTCTTTCTCTGTCACTTATTTCACTTAGCATAGTGCTCTCCAGGTGCATCCATGCTATTGCAAAGGGTAAGATTTCCTTCTTTTATACAGCCAAGGAGTATTCCATGATGTAAATGTCTCACAGCTTTTTTTATCCTCTCATCTTCTGATGGGCACTTGGGCTATTTACAAATCTTGGCTATTGTAAATAATGCTGCTTTGAACACAGGGGTACATATATTCTTTCTGATTGGTGTTTCGGGTTTCTTAGGATATATTCCCCAAAGTAGACTCGCTGGATCATAAGGCAGTTCCATATTTAATTTTTTGAAGAAACTCCATACTGTTTTCTGCAGTGGCTGCACCAGCCTGCATTCCCACCAGCAGTGCACTAGGGTTGCCTTTTCTTCACGTCCTCACCAGCACTTATTTGTTGATTTGTTGATGATAGCCATTATGACAGGTGAGGTGATATCTCATCATGCTTTTAAATTTGCATCTCTCGGATGATTAGTGACATTGAGTCTCTTTTCATATGTCTATTGGCCATTTTGTATGTCCTCTTTGGAGAAATGTCTATTCAGGTCCTTTGCCTATTTTTTAATTAGTTTTTCTTGCTGCTCAGTTTTATAAGTTCTTCATAAATTTTGGATATTAACCCCTTATCAGATGTACCAGTGACTTGTTTTCAGCTAGTCTTCAGCAAGCTGGTTATTCAGGCTGATTGCTGTATAATTTTATCGTAATTCCAGTTTGGTCCTGGGAGGAAGTGAGTGTAGCTTCCACCTACTCAATCGCCATCTTGGATCCTTATTTGCCACAATTATGTTTCAATATTTGAGCTCATCCATCAAGGAATTTAGCCTAAATCAAGTTTAACATAATAGAAATTCTTTTAATGTGGCAACATTTGTAGTTCTAAGATATAATACTTAGGCCTTTAAATATCTGTATATAAGTTTGGGTACACTAAACATTTTCTTAGGAGTAAACATGGTTTTTTCTTAAATTATCTCAGATTTGGCCAGTAGGAGCCTGTAAGCATGTTTTTGTTATGAAGAGGATAACAAAGGCTTCAACAGCCCATAGGTGCATGTGAAGTTCCATGCATGTTTACTACTAAGATTTGAATGGCTTGATTGAAATCTAGCAAATACCCATGATCTGATTCACAAAAGCTTCTATACGCCCATCATCACTGATAGATCCTCCCTTCCCCCAACTGGTGGGCGGAGTATGACGTAACCTGCAGCCCGGAAATACCTGAGTACCTTATATGGACTATACATTGGACCACCAATCCACACCTGCCAAATACCCTAAGCCCTTGTCCTATATGGAACAATACAGTAAGCCACCAATCAGTGTGCGCTGAGTACACTAAGCCCCCACCCGTTCCCATTCCGCCCCTCAAAAGGCG
>NW_005871400.1:145303-182101 GCF_000147115.1 Myotis lucifugus | reverse complement strand
AAAAACAACAACACTCTCAACTCAAAATATCAGCAGCATCTAGCACACCCTTTCTGTACATAAAGAAACTTGCTGGAAATACCTGGGTTTTCATCGTCTGAAATACCTACATTTATGTCAATGTGGGTGGTTGGGCACTTGCTTTATATTTGCATAAGAACACAGTCAAACCTCAGTTTTCAAATGTCTCCCATCTCAAACAATTTTGTTCTTGACCAAGTTCACACTCAGTTTTCTAACCAAACTTTGGTTTAGACCTGATAATCCTTTCAGGCTGATACCTCAGCATGACAATAGCATCTCTCAGGCAACAAACAAAGGAGAGAATGCAAAAAAAGAAAAAAAAATACAAGCTAATAGAACTCAGAAAAAAAAAAAAAAAAAGAGTGCTAATGTTGCTAAGGACGTGAAAGAAACACTGACCACGGGCAACTGAAGAGGTAGAAAAACTGTTGTTGATTTGTATAAAGGAAAAGCAGACAGCATTTCAGAGGCAGTGATATGTGAAAAAGTGAAGATGCCACATCCTGACTTCCCGAAAGACATCCCTGGACCGAGTGTTGAATGTGATTTGTTTAGGGCCAGTAGGGGGTAGTTAGATACATTTAAGTGTCTGTTTGTAAATTAAATAGTATATTCAACTGTAAAACAGGAAATCATTTGGGGGGTTGGAATGGATTAATTCAATTTACATTATTTCTAATGGGAAAAAATGATTTTGTTTTAGAACAAATCTCTTCCAGAAGAGCCTTCTGGAATGCATTAAGTTTCAGAACTGAGGTTCCAATGTATAGTTGTCACAAACAAAGGGACAGGAAAAAAAAGAATGAGGTCATAGACTCCAGGTCTGACTATTTTTGTGTTTCTGGGCCAATGTTTGGCCTTACAAGAACATGTTTTTGAAGTGCCCACTAGAAGAATAAAGCATCCCAAACTGCTTTCTATGTCTGCACTTCAAAGCTGACCTCCAGTCAGCAATATAATCATTCCGCAAGGTCAACGCAAGCAACACTGACAATAACAAGAGCTATCACCTTTACAAGAACCAGACATTCCCCAGCTTAAGATGTGACTCCACATGACCCAACTTATACTCAGCTGCCCTTATAAGTCGCTCATTAGTTTCAAGGAGCCCCAGGACAAATTAGGACAGGGATTTCTCTGGCTTGCTGCTAATACTGACAATGCATGTTGTGGCCTAGATTTTAGGTAACCGTGTCCAAGATTTTAGTACAAACCTGAGCACCTTACTGCATCTAAAACTGGGGTCAGGGATGGTGTCAAGGATAACTCAATTAGTTTTGACCAATAAAAACTGTTTATTTTGTACTAGAGGCCTGGTGCATGAAATTCGTGCACTGGGGGTGAGGGGCCCCTCAGCCTGCCCTGCGCCCTCTCGCAGTCTGGGAGAGGCTCCCGCCACTGCTGCTGTGCTCACCAGCTGTGAGCCCAGCTTCTGGCTGAGCGGCACTCCCCCTGTGGGAGCGCACTGACCACCAGGGAGCAGCTCCTGCATTGAGCATCTGCCCCCTGGTGGTCAGTGCACATCATAGCGACTGGTCCATTTGCCTATTAGCCTTCTATTATATAGGATAACATGGTTCTTAAGATACACAATGTGATGTTTTACTATACATGTACAGTATGAAATGATTTCCAAAATCAAGTTAACACATCTAAAACCTGTTTACCTTTTTTTTGCAATGAAAATCCTCTCCAAGATCTACTCTCTTAAAAAAATTTCACATATACTACACAGTATTATTAACTACAGTTAACATGTTGTACATCATATCCTGAGAACCTATTCAACTTATAACTGAAAGTTTGTACACTTTGCCAGCATCTCCCTAATTTCCACCTGTTTACCTTTTTTTTGCAATGAAAATCCTCTCCAAGATCTACTCTCTTAAAAAAATTTCACATATACTACACAGTATTATTAACTACAGTTAACATGTTGTACATCATATCCTGAGAACCTATTCAACTTATAACTGAAAGTTTGTACACTTTGCCAGCATCTCCCTAATTTCCCCAGTCCTTAGCAACTACAATTCAATTCTATGCTTCTGTGAGTTCAACATTTTAAGACTCACGTATAAGTGAGATCATAAGTATTTGTCTTTCTTGTCTGGCTTATTTTACTTAGCATAATGTCCTCTGGGCATATACACATTGTCACAAATGGCAGGATTTCCTTCATTTTATGGCCAAATAATCACATTTTCTTTATGCATTCATCTTTTAAGATACTTCAGTTGTTTCCCTATCTTGGCTAATTCTGAATAATGCTGCAACAAATACTGAGTGCAGATATGTCTTCAAGAACTGATTTCATTTTCTTTGAATACATAACCAGAGGTAGGATTGCTTAGTCATATGGTAGGTAGGTCTATTGTTAATTTTTTTTTTTTTGGAATTCCCATCTTGTTTTCTATAATGGCTGTACCAACAGTGTTCAAGAGTCCCTTCTCTCCACACCCTTGTCAACACTTCTTGTTTTTTTTATAATAGCCATTCTTAGAGGTGTGAGATGATAGCTTATTGTGGTTTTGATTTTCATTCCCCTTGATAATTAGTTATGTTGAGCATCTTTTGATATACCTGTTGGCCATTTGTATGTCTTCTTTGGAGAAATGTATATTCTGGTTATTTGCCTAATTTTTCATCAGGTTATTTGTGTCTTGCTACTTAGTTGTAAGAGTTCCTTATATATGCTGAACACTAACCCCTTATCAAATATAAGGTTACAAATACTATGTTCTTCCATTTCATAGGTTGCCTTTAATTTTGTTGATTGTTGCCTTTGCTGTGCAGAAGCTTTGTAGTTTAATGTATTCCAACCTGCTTGTTTTTGCTTTTGTTGCCCGTATCACATATCCAATGACATTTCTGGTGTCATATCCAAAAATTATTGCCATGGAGTTTTTTTCTGTGCTGTCTTCTAGAAGTTCTATGTTGTCAGATATCACATTTAAGTCTTTAATCCATTTTGAGTTAACTTTTGTGTGTAATATAAGATCCAATTTCATTCTTTTGCATATGGACATCCAATTTTCCCCATTGTGTATTCTTTGCACTCCTGTTAAGATTCAGTTCACCATGTACACTTTGTGTTCTCCTTTCTTTTCCATCGATCTATGTGTCTGTTTTCATAACAGTACCAAGCTACTCCCATTACTAGAGCTTTGTAGTATAGTGAGAAGTGCCATGCCTCCAGCTTTGTTTTTTCTGCTCAAGATTGCATTGTTTATTCAAGGTCTTTGTAGTTCCATATGAATTGTAGAAGTTTTTTTTTTACTTTAATAAAAAATGTTACTGGGATTGAGAAGTAGTTTGGTAGTCACAAAATAGTCATGGGGATGTAAAGTACAGCCTAGAAAATACTATCAATAATCTCTATATAGAAAAGCCTAATATGCTAATTATCCCTGACTGTTCAGCCATTGGACCAGTCACTATGATGTGCACTGACCACCAGGGAGTAAACACTCTGACTGGTAAGTTAGCTTGCTGCTGGGGTCCGGCCGATGGGGACTAGGTGAGGTCGGCCAAAGGTGCTTTGGAACCCTCCCATAGTCCCTCCCCAGCCCCGACTGTGCACTGGTGGGGTCTCTTGGCCTGGCCTGCACCCTCTTGCAATTCAGGACCCCTCGGGGAATGTTGGAGAGCCGGCTTTGGCCCGATCCCTGCAGGCCAGGCCTCTAGTATTGTAGTAACTATGTATGACGCCAGTTGGGTATTGGAAATATCAGGGAAAATACTTTGTAAAGTGTATGATTGTCTAATCACTAAGCTGTACACCTGAAACTAATCTATACTAATAGAAGGGTAATATGCTAATTAGACCAGACGTCCTTCTAGACAAAGCCATAGTGGCTGCGAGGGCTGAGGGCCGGCGGAGCAGGAGAGGCAGTGGCACGGAAGAGGCGGCGGTGCGATAGAGGCGGCGCCATGGTCCATTTCGCAGAGGCAGTGAGGGAAAGGCCTCAGCGCAGGCCAGTCCAGCACCGTGGTCCCTTCCACAGAGGCAGTGGGAGAGGGGGCTGCATGGTCCCGGTCCCAGTGCTGCCCCTTCTACAGAGGCAACCACAGAGGCAGCGGAGCGGGCCTGGTCCCAGTGCCATGTGTCCACAGAGGCTGGATGGGATGCAACCTGCTGTGCCTCAACCTCCCACAACCCCTCCCACAGCCAGCCTGGCCCCAGATTGCCCCCCACCCACCAGTGGGCAGGGGGCAGGACCAGCGCTAAAAAGCGAGGGCTGAGGGCCGGCAGCCACAGTGGTGGTTGCGAGGGCTGAGGGCCATCAGCCGCAGTGGCCAGCAGCAGCACCTTCCCCTGATCAGTCCAGTCGCCTCCCACAAAGGGAACAGGCCTAAGCCATCAGTAGGACATCCCCTAAGGGCTCCCAGACTGTGAGAAGGGGCAGGCCGGGCTGAGGGACCCCCACCCCAGTGCACAAATTTTCATGCACCAGGCCTCTATTATAAAATAATATTTAATGTAAGGAAATAAAAATAATGAAAATATCAAAGGAGGAGGAGGAGAAGGAGGATTTCATTTGGATTTTGAGAGGGATTGCATTGAATCTGTAGATCATCTTGGGTACTTTGGACATTTTTAAATTATTGGATTCATTATAAAGTGTCTTGCAGAATGTCTTTTTGCATTGAGAGAGTAGGGGATCTATTAGCTTCAATAACTTGGATGTCCAAGTATCTCCCCCAGCTAAGAAATTAACAGCTATTATTTTTTTAATTGAGATATAATTAATATAACATTTATTAGTTTCAGGTGTACAACATGCTTCAATATTTGTATACATCACAATAAGTCTAGCTAACACTTATCACCTTACATAGTTACAAAAAATTTTTTCTTGTGATGAGTTTTATGATCTAGTCTTAGCAACTTTCAAATATACAATACAGTATTAACTACAGAACTATGAGATGCATTATGTACCCAGCACTTACTAATTTAAAACTGAAGGTTTGTACCTTTTCCCCCTTTACCCACTTCCTACCCCTCACATACCAGTTATTATTTCTTTAAACAAATTTCTAATCCCTTCTGCCTCTCTTCCCTTTCTGGAACAATGATGTCCGTTCCGTCTTTTAGTTGTATTTTTGAAGTGGTTGTTAGAGGCAGCAAACACCGGCGTTAACCTATGCTGTCCTCCAGCTTGTTTGTTCTGTTTTTCATTTGATCTACCCCAATGCAAGTGTTCTCTATTGCATTTTTCATTTCTTTTTGTTATTTAAATCTTTATTGTTGAGAGTACTACAGATATCTACCTCTCCCCCACCATTACTCACCTCAACCAGTTCCCACCCTACCCCAGGACTTTACCACCCTATTGTTTGTGCCCATAGGTAATTCATACATGCATATATTCTTTAGTTAATCATTCCATGCCCATCCTTCCCTTTGAGGTTCGTCATTTGTTCTATATTTCCATGCCTCTTTTTCTTCTTCTAGAACACCCTGCAACATTTCATGTAATACTGGTTTGGTGATAGTGAACTCCTTTAGCTTTTTCTTGTCTGTGAAGCTCTTTATCTGATCCTCAATTCTAAATGATAGCTTTGCTGGGTAACCTTGATTATAGGTCCTCAATATTCATTACTTTGAATATTTCTTGCCACTCCCTTCTGGCCTGCAAAGTTTCTGTTGAGAAATGAGCTGACAGTCATATGGGCACTCCCTGGTAGGTAACTGACGGCTTTCCTCTTGCTGCTTTTAAAATTCTATCTTTAAATTTTTGACATTTTAATTAGGATGTGTCTTGGTGTGGGACTCTGGGTTCATCTTGTTTTGGACTCTCTCTGTTTCCTGCACTTGTAAGTCTGTTTCTTTCACCAGGTAGGGGAAGCATTCTGTCATTATTTTTTCAAATAGGTTTTCAATACCTTGCTCTCTCTCATCTCCTTCTGACAACCCCATGATGCGAATGTTGGTACACTTGAAGTTGTCCCAGAGGCTCCTTACACTTTCTTCATATTCTTGTGTTTTTTTCTTTTTGCTCTTCTAATTGGGTGGGGTTTTTTGCTTGCTCATATTCCAAATTGTTGATTTGATTCTTGGAATCCTCTGATCTCCTGTTGATTCCCTGTAAATTATTCTTTATTTCAGTTAGTGTATTTCTGACTGGTGCTTTTTCATGTCTTTGAAATTCTCACTAAGATCCTCGAAAGTCTCACTAAGTCCCCTGACGCTCTTATTAAGATCCTTGAGCATCCTTATAACCATTGTTTTAAACTCTGTATCCAGTAGTTTGCTTGCTTTCATTTAATTTAGTTCTTTTTCTGGAGATTTCTTCTGTTCTTTCATTTGTGACGTTTCTTTGTCTCCACATATTGGCTGCTTCCCTGTATTTGTTTCTATTGTAAAGCTGGTATGTCTCCTGTAATTGGTAGAGTGGCCTTGTATAGTAGGTGTCCTATAGGGCCCAGTGGCTCAGCCTCCCCAGTCACCTGAGCTGGGTACTCTAGGTATGTCTCTATGTGGGCTGTGTGCACAGTCTTCTAGTTGAGCCTTGATTGCTGTTGGCACCTATGGGAGGAGTTGACCTCCAGGCCAATTGGCTGTGAAGACAAGCTGCGACTACAGTGGGAGAGCTTCTGTGCAGGAGGCAAGGCCCAGCTGTGAAGCAAGGCAGGTTGGTGCTAAGGCTGGGTATGGGACACAGTCACCAGCTGCAGCTTGTTTGAGAGATTTTAGCAGACTTAAGCCTGAGTCAGGAAAGCCAGTATTATGAAAAGGCTGCTGCAAACAGCTTTGGTGAGGCTGCAAATTGGATGAGGTGGGGACTCAGTGAATCACCAAGGTGAAGCGAGCAGTGTGAGCCATGTTGATAGACACTCAGATATGGCTGCCAGTAAGCCCTGTGACAGGGAAGGTCCCTGCACAGGAACAATGACCCCTGCAAGCAACCCTGTCTGGGAGAAACTCGCTCCCGAGTTCATGCCCCAAAGCCAGACAATGCAAGTCTTCCCCATATGAGTCTGGTTCCCTCAGTGCTGGAGCTCAGAAGAAGTGGGACTGTTTGTGTGTGGGCCATTTAAGAGGAACACCTGGGATTCCAGCAGTCTCCATGCCACTCAGTCACAATCCCCACTGGTTTTTATGGCCCAAAGTTATGGGGAATTCTCTTCCCAGCTCTGGAACCCTAGGATGGGGGTCTGGTGTGGTGTTGGGACCCCTTGCTTCTCACAGGAAGCCTTAGAAATATCCCTTCTGATTAAAGAAATGCCACATGTGGGTGTTGGACCAGTCCATTCTGTGCCTCTGCCTATCCTACCAGTCTTGATGTGCTTTCTTCTTTACTTCTCTAGTTGTAGGATTTCCATTCAGCCAGCTTTCAGGCAATTCTGAATGATGGTGGTTCTGTATTTTAGTTGTAATTTTGATGTGGTTGTGGGAGGCAGCAAGTACAGGCACTTACCTACACTGCCATCTTGGTTGTCCTCTAATTTCCTTGAAATTCTCACTAAGTCCCTTGAAACTCTCATTAAGATCCTTGAACATCCTTTTAAACATTGTTTTGAACTCTATATCTAGTAGTTTGCTCGCTTCCATTTCATTCATGTCTTTTTCTGGAGATTTCTTCTGTTCTTTCATTTGTGACATGTTTCTGTCTCCACATTCTGGCTGCTTCCCTGTGTTTGTTTCTATGTATTAGGTAGAGCTGTTATGTCTCCTAGAATTGGTAGAGTGGCCTTGTGTAGTAGGTGTCCTGTATGGCCCAGTGGCTCAGCCTCCCCAGTCACCTGAGTTGGGCACTCTAAGTGTGCCCCTGTGTGTGCTGTGTGCAAAGTCTTGCTGTACTTGACCCTTGATTGCTGTTGGCATTTCACTGGAAGGAAATGACCTCTAGGCCAACTGGTTGTGAGGACCAGTTTTGACTACAGTGGAAAAGCTGTTGTGCAGGAAACACCCCTATTGAGCAGGACTTGCTTCAGTGGGGTTTTGGTGCTCACTGAGTCTGCCCCTTGAGTGTGTTGCTGTGGACGTGTAGAGTTGTAATCTGGTGTAGTCTAAAGCTGTCCACTGGGTGCACTGGCTCTGGGGCTCCCCTGGAGATACAAAGTCAACCACTGCCTATGCCCTGCCTGGGACCATCTGTCAGGAGCTACAGAGTGATCTGCAGATGGCTGCTACTTGTGTTGGGCTTGGAAGTGCCCAAGAGAGGCCAAGCTGTGAAACAAGGCAGGTTGATACTAGTGCCAGGCCCTCAGTTGCCTCTTATTGAGAGGAATGGGCCACACCTATGCCAGCTGCTGCTTGAGCAATTTTAGGAAAATCTGGAGCCTGAACTAGGACGGCCATTCATATGGAAAAGCTACTGCAAACAGGTTTGAGTGTGGCTGCAAATTGTGTGGGGCCAGGTCTTACGGAATCATTAAGGCAGTGCCAACAGTGGATGGCACACGTGGATGTCAGACCTGCCAGTTCCGCACCTCCACCCTCCTACCAATATCAATGTGCTTTCTTCTTTACTTCTCTAATTGTAGGACTTACATTCAGCCAGATTTCAGGTGGTTCTGAATGATGGTTGTTCTGATTTTGATGTTGTTGTGGAAGGTGGCAAGTAATGGCATTTACCTATACAACCATCTTGGTTCTCTGCATTTTGCATTTCATTAATTGATTTCTTCAGTTCCAGAATTTCTCTTTGGTTCTTTTATATGATTTCTGTCTTTGCTAAATTTCTTGGTTTGTGTATTTTTTTTTCCTGATTTCATTGAATTGTCTGTTTTCTTGTAGTTCATTTAGTTCCTTAAAACAGCTTTTTTGAATTACTTATCAGCTAGATCATAAGATACCATGCATTTGAACTCAGTCATTGAAAGACTTCTTTGATGACATGTTTTTTAAATTCTTTGTGTTCCTTATAGTTTTGCATTGCTGCTTTCTCATTTGAGGCAGCAGATACCTCAGATCTCTACAAATTGTTTTCAGATGGGGTATACTGTTGTCTGGGCTCCTCTCTGACTTGGTATGTATATACCTGCTCAGCACTTTTTATTTCTGCCTGTGGCAGAATTCTTATGCTTTTATGTTTTCTCTGGTTCTTACAACTCACTGGATGGCTCTGTTTTGTTTTCCTATCAGCACTCCATTTACTGGACTCACTGCCACATTAGAGAGAGTACACAGGAGCACCACAAACTGGGAGGGGGTGTGGGTGGCACTGGCAGTGTTGAGGTGTCACTGGACCAAATGGGGTGGTCCTTGGCTGAGGTTCTCCCAGAGGCTAACGAGCAGAATTCCCGCTGAAATCTTGAGTGCAGTCAGCAAGCGCTGTCTTTTTATGCCCTTTGATAGTCTTAACTACCTCTTTCTCGATCTCCTCTCTTCCCCAGTCATGGCAGTCTCACATCAGTACTCAGGGTGTTGCCGGAGAGAAATAGGTTTCTCCAGCAGCATCCCCTACAGTGAAGAATCCAGGCACCCACTCCTCTCCTTTTCTCTTACACAAGAGTTAATCATTGGATAGTTCAGCCCCATGCTGTGCCACCTTGGCAAATGGGTGGCACTGGCAGAGTTTCTTTTGCCCTCCTGTTGCATTCGAACTTGTTTTTGTAAGTTTGTTTGCTTGTTTCTCCAATGACATGGTGGACTCTCCTCTGGTGGGTTGCACTGTACATATTCTTTCTCCTCTGAGGGTATTTACCCGAGTCAGCACTCTGACTTTCCCCCTAACCACACCCAGGAGGGTTTGGGGCAGGTTTGCTGTCTCTGCTGGTTCTACAGTCATACTGAGGTCTGTTGGCCTGTTACTGGATGCACATGTGGGGGACACCCCTACCAGTCCCTTAGCATATATTGCTGGATCCCAAAACTCCCAGTGGCACTTTGTTCATGGATGGATGCCTAATTAGTTGTTTAAACGGGAGGACAAATTGTAGGGATGTCTTAGCCACCATAATCTCAATGGTGTGCTTCTTATCAGGTGTCTGGACAAATGTGGTTCTTGCTGGGTCCCTGGGAAAGCTCCCACTGGGTCACTGAATGGGTCCCTAAATGGTCCTGGCTCGTGGCTGAGATGGGCTAGAGCCACGTTTCAGGGCCAGTTTAAGATCTGAAGTCAGACTGAGGTCAGCGAGCCTGTGTCCAGGTGCACAAGCAGACATGTCTCTCAACGAGTTGCTGGGTGGACAGGATGACTACCCCACCACAGATGAGAGGAGCCAGAGCCAGGAAACCAGTGCTAAAGAGTCTGTAGCCAGAATCAAGGTCAGTGGGCCTATTAGCTAAGGCCTGGGTGGGTGTGACTCCTCCCAGGTCCTTGGCCAATAGTGCTGATGGCAGGGCCAAGGCCAAACAGGACTATAACTAAATCTACATGGGGATGAGGCCATTTCCAGATGAGTGGCTGGGATCATGGTAAGTGAGCCTGCCATCATGGGCCAGCCTCTTCAGTCTTGAGCTCCACCAAAGTTTTGCAGCTTCTATATGGATCCCAGAGTTCCCATAAAGGTCCTTTTGTCCATGGATAGCTACCAAATTATCACTGCTGAGCAAGGAACATCCTATTCTACTGCTTTGCTGTCACTTGTCCCAGAGGGAAAAGTACATGTCAGTGTCTTACTCAGTGTTAAGGAATCCAGGGCATCGAGAGTGAGGGAAGGAAAGTGCAATGCCAGAACCAGGATGAGGCCAGCAAAGCACCCAAGCCACAGCTTGTAAGAAGGCACTCACTTTTATGGTTGTACAAGGGTAAAATTTGTACCCTAGGTGCCCCACTTATCTGGCCCTAAGCCTGGTACTAGGAATGTGAGGCATGAAAGAAGAGAAAGTAAAACAAGGTAGCACATTATGAAGCTGGAACTGGCGTAACAAGAAATATAACAAGAAGTCTCTCAGAGGCTGTTTTCGGAACTACTGCATCTTAAGACAGTCCGTTTGTGGGAAGAGGAGCAGGAGATCAATGTGTTATCTCCTTTTCATCTCTATCTTTCACTAATCAAATTTTGCCCCATGAGGTATTAATTCCCCTGATTTGTGGATCTTGTTCCCTGGCCTCTCCTAGGAGTCACTAGGGAAATGAAAATCTCAGCATGTCAAGATAGGTCAAACGTGGCCATTAGAGCCGCTCTGGCTCCTGGGCACTGGAAATGATAGAGCCCTCTGGTCCTGGGGACTCAGAGTTCAAGCCGTGAAAGGGGAGTGCAGTGGGGGCAAGACTCTCCAATGGACACAAGCTAAGGCCAGTGAGCAGGTGGGGGCAGAAATTCTGATAAATAGCTAAGTGGGGTCTAGTCCATGACCTTGCAGAATATATATCACTAGAGGCCTGTTATATGAAATTCGTGCATTCAGGGGGATCCCTCAGCCCAGCCTGCACCCCTTGCAGTCCGGCAGTCAGACATCCTTAGCACTGCCGTGGAGGCGGGAGAGGCTCCTGCCACCGCTGCTGTGCTCACCAGTTGTGAGCCCAGCTTCTGGCTGAGTGGCATTCCCCCTGTGGGTGCGCACTGACCACCAGGGGGCAGCTCCTGCATCGAGTGTCTGCCCCCTGGTGGTCAGTGTGCATCATAGCAACTGGTCGTTCTGCCATTTGGTTGATTTGCATATTAGCCTTTTATAATATAGGAGTACACAGCATATAAGGAATTTTTATAAAAGTTAATCATGTATTAAGACACACAAAAGAAATCAATAAATTCTGAGGAATCAACAACTTAAAAACTATTCTCTAACTATAATGTAAAATACTTGGAAATAACCAGCAAAAAACTTAAAAATTCTCATATAAGAACTTCCAGTTCTAGCTATGATAGAGTAGCTTACATAAGATTAAACTTTCCCATTGCATAGAAGTTGGACAAAATCTATAAAACAGCTTGAAATGCACAAGGTGAATGCCATATTCACCCTGGTATTGCCCCTGAAAGCAACTGCCAAACGTTGCTGACTTACAGAGTTGAAGAAAAAGAGGTGAGAGTTCAGGGTGCCAAAATGGATGGGACTTAAGAGGCAAAATTCAAAGAAAAGAGAATAGCAGAGAAGTGAGGTGAAAATTCAGCACGTATATTCCCCTGAAATCAGTGGCCACCTCCGACCCTGGGCATGCAAGAAACCAGCAGGTGGCAGGACACAATGCTGGGCAGTGATTGCAGCAGCTGGGCAATGCTCAGAGAAAGAATGGAGTTCACACCTCACTCAGGTAGGCAGGCTTCAAAAATACTCCAGACTTCCAGCTGACCCTCGGCGGGCCACACCCTAGAAGCAATGACCACACCCTAGGAGAAGAGGTATCCCTCAGGAGTAAAGAGAAAACTGAATAGAGCAGTCCTTACTGGAACTTAAGCCAGTCTTCACTGGAATCAAACTGACAGCCATCCAGAAGAAAACTTAAACCCTCAACTTTTCACCCACAATTTCTGTCATTAAAATATAAGATATGTAGGGAGGTAAGAGGGGTGAGGGAATGGGAGACATCTGTAATACTGTCAACAATAAAATATAAAAGGTTCAGAAATAAAGTAAAATATATACATATAGAATATGTTATAAAACAGAACTCAATGACTTAAGAGAAAAAAATGTACACAAGCAATCCAGATATCAGAACTTTTTGGTAGGGATTCTAAAGTTACTATGGTTAATATAGCTAATAAATTTAAAAATAAAACATTTTTTTAGAGAGAAATGAAAAATTTCAGAATTGAGAAATATTTTTAAAGCAATTCAACAGAAAGACGCCATGACCTAATAATTTCAAAATATATAAGCAAAAAGTAAATTTTAATATTATTTTAATATGTATAACCTTTTAGGTATTGATGACACCTAGTTGAAAATGTCATACCCTCCTCAACAACTAATAGAATAAGTAGGTAAAAAATAGTAAGAATATAGGAGATTTGGAAAACATGAGGTTAACCAACTTGGCCTAGGAGACATTCATAGGATACCACAAGCAAATGCTACAGAATACAATCTTACATATGCACATGGAACATTTATCAAAATACTCTATAAACTAGCAATAAACAATTCTCAAAATTTCACACTGACATTATAAAGTGTATGCCCTTATTCAAGGAAATTAAAATAGAAAGCAACAACAGAAAGATAACAATAAATTCCCAGATGTTTGGAAGGTAAGTAATATACTTCTAAAAATCCCATGTATCAAAGAAGAAATCAGAATGGAAATTACAGAATATTTTGGGTAACCCAGAGTAGCCTGTAAGAGACTAATTTATTAGAATATTTGTGGTGTATACTTCAAGAATTATCGAGATTTTGCATTCTTCAGCTTCAATGGTGTTTTTTTATAATAAAAAATGTTTTGAGATGTCACCTACTCTCAAGGACTCTCAAATCCATTGAGAAACAAAAAAAGATTGAAAAAAATACACTGCTGAATAAATATATGTGTATAAAAAGAGGGGGCAATGGAGAGATACCCACCAAACTTCTGATAGTTTTTATTTCTGGGAGAAAGAGGAGAGAAACTGAGTTAAGAATGTGAGGGTAAGTGAAGAATGGGGAACTTTTATAATAATTCTAAATAGCCCGAGTCTTCTATACAGCATTCCTCAGTGACTCGGGCAACGTTTTTACCTAAGCAATCCTATATAAAAAAGAGGTGATATGCAAATTGACCATCACACCCTTGCACAAGATGGCCAACCCCATGTGGTCAAAAGATGGCCACCACAAGATTGCCAGCAGGGGAGGGCAGTTGTGGGCGACCAGGCCTGCAGGGGACGGCAGTTAGGGGTGACCAGGCTGGCAGGGGAGGGAGGACAGTTGGGGGGGACCGGGCCTGCAGGGGATGGCAGTTAGGGGTGACCAGGCCAGCAGGGGAGGGCAGTTAGGGGTGACCAGGCCAGCAGGGGAGGGCAGTTGGGGGCAACCAGGCCAGCAGGGGAGGGCAGCTGGGGGCGACGAGGCTGGCAGGGGAGGGCAGTTGGGGGCGATCGGGCTGGCAGGGGAGTGGTTAGAGGGTGATCAGGCTGGCAGGCAGAAGCGGTTAGGGGCAATCAGGCAGGCAGGCAGGCGAGCAGTTGGGAGCCAGCAGTCCCGGATTGTGAGATCCCTGTGGGATCAGGCCTAAACCGGCAGTCAGGCATCCCCCGAGGGGTCCCATTTGGTGAGGGTGCAGGCTGGGCTGAGGGACACCCCCCCGCAGTGCATGAATTTCATGCACCGGGCCTCTAGTGTTTGAAATAACTAACGACTTTGTATGCATCAAGAATGAGGATGCATGCCTATGCTGTCCCTTTGAATACCTTTGGCACACCATCATAGACCCCTGGAGTTATACTTACCAAGGTTTAAACAACACAATGAGAAACAAGGAAGACTGAGTATCACAGAATTGGATGATAATCTAGAATAAAATAAATTGATCATCTAGTTTTTAAATACCACTATTGGCTTTGAGATCTAGGAAAATATATTTTTATGTGAATTAACTCTCAAGTTTAACCAGCCATGTTATTATATACTTAGGAGATTATTACCTGGTTATGATGATATCCTACAATGTTTTACTTGGAAGATTATGCCCAGTGAAAAGGTTGCAAGTGTGTCTTCACTGAAACAATTTAATAATGCTTTTTTTCCCAGAAAACCTTAATTTCTAACCTTTAAAATTGTAGTGTAAATCTCTTTTCACAGTTTCAACGATATCCTTCACCACAACACTTTTGGAAGGCACAAAAGCCAATTCCCACACACCAGACGCAGGGACTTCTCTGAGGAATACAGGCAACTCATCAACAGGCTGTGGAGGGTAATTGAAGGGCCCCGTCTTCTCTCTATACGAAAACCTGCGTGTTAACAGAAGCACGCCAACAAACAGGACAGTCAGGATGAGCTCCGCAGCCAGAGCAGTGCACTGCCGGCGCTAGGAGAGGAAAAGGATACTGTTAGTGGAAGGGAACATTAACTTTCCAAATGACTGGTTATTTGATATTAGCAGGCTCTTCATAAAAGAAGATATAGATGGCAAAAAAAAAACGGCTCAGTATACTAGTACACTAGCAGTTTCCTGGACTGTCTGTTTCTCTCTCCTATGAGTCATTCTGGTGTTCTTTCACTCTCTGAGGACCCCACATATGTGCAAGAGATAACCCTGCTCCAGAACTGGGAAACTGCCACAGTATGAATGAAATGCAGTGACTGGGCTGTCAGATGATTTCCGTGATCATCTCTTAGATGTTGCAATCCTATCTAATAAAGAGGGAATATGCATATTGACCATGACTCCACCACAAACATGGTGGTGCCCAGTCCTCTCAGTCCCGGGAGGGCGGCCGCTGAGAGCAGGCAGCGTGAGAGGCCTGAAGGAATGCTTGCTTTGTCACCGCGGCGATGAGGCAAGTGTTCCACCCTGGCCACGGAGGGCCTCTGGGCAGTGGGCACGGAGTGGCCAGGGGGGTTGAGGGGGGGAGAGAAACACTTGCATTGTCGCCCCAGCGACAAGGCAAGCGATCCGTGCCTGGCCACAGAGGGCCTCTGGCCAGGGAGGGCAGTTGGGGGCCATGAGGCCAGCAGGGGAGGGCATTTGGGGGCAATCAGCCCAGCAGAGGGGGGGGGCAGTTGGGAACGAGCAGGCTGGCGGGGGGGGGCAGTTGGGGGCAAGCAGGCCAGCAGGCAGAGTGGTTAGGGGCAATCGGGCAGGCAGACAGGTGAGCGGTTAGGAGCCAGTGGTCCCAGATTGCAAGAGGGATGTCCAACTGCCGGTTTAGGCCCAATCCCACAGGGACATCCGCCAAGGGGTCCCAGATTGGAGAGGGTTCAGGCCGGGCTGAGGGACACCCCCGCCCCCATGCACAAATTTCATGCACCGGGCCACTAGTAATCCTATAAATAGCTCAACTTACCTTTAAAGTAAAATTCTTCCACAGAAGAACCATAAATTTGTTCAACACCAACAAATCCATTCTTCAACTCTAAGGAGGAAGTAAAGTTTTTTTTAAAAATAAGATTATCTAAAAAAAGGTAAATTTTAGGCAATTACTTAAATTTGAAATAATTTTCTCATCAGTCTTAAAGGATGACAACATAAACAAAAAGCATTTGAAATATCTGAGAAATTGTTTCTCCTTACTTTTTTTAAAAATATATTTTTATTGATTTCAGAGAGGAGAGGGATAGAAAGATAGAAACATCAATGATGAGAAAGAATCATTGATCGGCTGCCCCCTACTGGGGATCGAGCCCGCAACTCAGGCATGTGCCCTTGACTGGAATCAAACCCGGGACCCTTCAGTCCACAGGCCGATGCTCTATCCACTGAGCCAAACCAGCTAGGGCTCTCCTTACATTTTTAATTTACTCAGCATCTATTGAGCTTCTAATAATGTACAAAACTTCAAGCACAAGAAATGATCAGTGAGTTACTGATGCAAGTTTCCAGGTAAATTTGTCCAGTAGCTTTCCCAATTCTTATCAAAATACTAATTCAGAAACAATACAAAGCAAATCATCACCATAGAAAAAAAGCAAATAACAAGAACAAACATAAAATAACATCACACCTGTACGCTCAACATGCCACTCAGCAATTTGTGAGCTTGGAAATACCTACATTAACAACATTACTAATGGGAGCAGATTCATTCTTACATTTAATGAATATTTTCTGAATATCTATTATGTGCCATGTTAAGTGTGGG
This sequence comes from Myotis lucifugus, assembly GCF_000147115.1. Taxonomy (NCBI): domain Eukaryota; kingdom Metazoa; phylum Chordata; class Mammalia; order Chiroptera; family Vespertilionidae; genus Myotis; species Myotis lucifugus. Next base: position 165,451 of record NW_005871400.1, on the reverse strand, counting down.
TGCACAATGGGAAACAAAGAAACCCTTCCCTCATGGTGTGGGTGGGTGGCACGGTAGGTTACTATAACCCAGATATAAGAACAGACTGTCTAGATTGATTTCCTAGCTCTACCACTAACTGTGTGACCTTGAACACTTGACTCCAATTTTGGGGGGCTACCAGGAAGAGAGCTGAAATTCGGGGCCAAGAGGGAAGGCATATCTTATGAATAAGAATGAATGTGAAAGGCACTGGCCCAATTTCAAGTAATTTTGATCTTTGATACCAGATGAAGGTGATCCCAGACCACAAATGCCTACAAGTGCCTAGCATAAAAAAGAACTCTACTCTGGAGAAAAATAATACCATCCTAGAATCAACTATTCCTACAAGCAATTTTTCTGAATCTGGGCCAAAATTATCAGAAGCAAAATTTAAAATCACTATGCTTACCATTTTCTTTTTTTTTCTTTATATTGAATTTATTGGGGTGACACTGGTTAATAAAATTATACAGGTTTCAGGCACACAATACTACAACACGTCATCTGTACACTGCATTTTGTGTTCACCACCCCAAGTCAAGTCTTCAGCCATCACCATTTATCCCCCAATATACCCTCCTCCTCCCATGCCCCCAGCTCTCCACCCCACCACTGGAAATGCCCACACTGTTGATCATGTCTGAGTTTTTTTTCTTTTTTCGCTCAATCCTTCCACCATCACCCCCCACCAACTCCCCAATAGTTCTCAGCTACTGTGGAAAGCAGTATGTGGAGTGACCTCAAAAAGTTAAAAATGGAACTGCCTTATGACCCAGCAATTCCACTTCTAGGAATTTATCCCAAAAACCCAAAACACTAATTAGAAAGAATATATGCATTCCTAAGTTCATGCAGCATTACTTGCCATACACAAGATTTGGAAGCAGCCCAAGTGCTCATCATGGATGAATGAAAAAAAATCTGTGGTACAGCCCTGACTGGTAGCTCAGTGGTTAGAGCACTGGCCTGTGCACCAAAGGGTTGAATGTTCGATTCCTGGTCAAGAGCACGTACCTAGGTTGCAGGTTCAATCCCTAGTTAGGATGTGTGTGGTAAACAATCAGTTGATGTGTCTCCCTCACTTGGATGCTTCTCTTTCTTTCTCGCTCTTTTTCTCTCCCTTCCTCCCTTCTACTCTCTCTAAAGTCAATGGAAAAAATATCCTCAGGTGGTCTACTAGCAACAATCCACAGACAAGACACCATTATGAAAACCCCACAGCGTGGCTGAGCTGAGTGGGTGGCCTCATCTGGCCAAGGAGCTCAGGGGGCAGTTCTGATTGATTTGGGTCCACAGTCAGAGAGCCAAGGCCATAGAGCCTGTTTCATGACCCAACCTATGCAGGCTAGCAAATCATTTGACCATTATGGAATACAGTATGGAGATTCCTCAAAAAATTAAAAATAGATCTACCAATGACGCAGCAATTCCACTTGCAGCATATATAACTGAAGGTTAAAGTTATCTCAAAAAGACATCTGCACTCACAGCCATGTTCACTGCAGCATTACTTACCTTAGCCAAGGCAGGGAAAGCCTATGTGGAATATCAATCAGCCATTGAAGGGAAATGCTGTCATTTTCAATAACATGTATAACCCTTGAGGGCATTATGCTAAGTGAAATAAGTCAGACAGAGAAAGACAAATGTGTGATATCATTTACAGGAGGAATCTAAAAGACTGAATTCATAGAAGCAGAATATAGATTGGCGGTTGTCAGGAGAGGGGAACATGGGTGAAAGTGGTAAAAAAGTGCTAACTTCCTGTTATAAGATTAATAAATAATGGTGACTATCGTTTTTTTTAATTAAATCTTTATTGTTCAGATTATTATATTTGTTCCTCTTTTTTCCCCCCAAAACTCCCCTCCTCTCAGTTCCCGCCCCACCCTCCGCCCTCACTCCTCACCCACTATCCTCATCCATAGGTGCACGATTTTTGTCCAGTCTCTTCCCGCATCTCCCACACCCCTTTCCCCCCCAAGAATAGTCAGTCCATTCCCTTTCTATGTCCCTGATTCTATTATAATCACCAGTTCATTCTGTACATCATATTATTTATTCACTTGATTCTTAGATTCACTTGTTGATAGATGCATGTTTGTTGTTCATAATTTGTATCTTTACCTTTTTCTTCTTCTTCCTGTTCTTAAAGGATACCTTTCAGCATTTCGTATTAATACTGGTTTGGTGGTGATGAACTCCTTTAGCTTTTCCTTATCTGTGAAGCTCTTTATCTGACCTTCACTTCTGAATGATAGCTTTGCTGGATAAAGTAATCTTGGTTGTAGGTTCTTGCTGTTCATCACTTTGAATATTTCTTGCCATTCCCTTCTGGCCTGCAAAGTTTCTGTTGAGAAATCAGCTGACAGTCGTATGGGTATTCCCTTGTAGGTAATTGACTTTCTTTCTCTTGCTGCTTTTAAGATTCTCTCTTTGTCTTTTGCTCTTGGCATTTTAATTATGATGTGTCTTGGTGTGGTCCTCTTTGGATTCCTTTTGTTTGGGGTTCTCTGCACTTCTTGGACCTGTAAGTCCATTTCTTTCACCAGGTGGGGGAAGTTTTCTGTCATTATTTCTTCAAATAGGTTTTCAATATCTTGCTGTCTCTCATCTTCTGGCACCCCTATAATTCTGATGTTTGTACGCTTGAAGTTGTCCCAGAGGCTCCTTACACTATCTTCGTATTTTCGGATTCTTTTTTCATTTTGCTTTTCTGGTTGGGTGTTTTTTGCTTCTTTGTATTTCAAATCTTTGACTTGATTCTTGCGCTCCTCTGGTCTGCTGTTGGGTGTCTGTATAATATTCTTTATTTCAGTCAGTGTATGCTTAATTTCTAGTTGGTTCTTTATCACAACATCGAGGGTCTCATTAGATTTCATGAGACTCTCATCAAGTTTATCGGCAGTTTCTAGCAAATTATTGAGAGACCTTAAAAGTGCGTTTTTTAGCTCTATATCCTCCATTTCTGTCATGTTTCTTTGTCTCCACATTTTTTATGCTTTCTTGGTGCACCCCCTTGTGGTCTTTGTGCGCAGTCTTGTTGTAGTTAACCCTTGATTGTTGTCGGCAATACTGGGGGTGAATTGACCTCCAGGTTAACTGGCTGTGTCTGCAGTGGGAGAGCTTCTGTGCTGCATCTCTAGGGCGGTGCTAATCTAGCCTTTGCCTGAGGCAATCTGGCAAATGCCTCTGTGCAGGGCTTGGGTGGGGCGGGTCCCAGGGGATCTACAGGGCGGGCGGAGCGAGCAGTTATGGCTGCTCTCAGTTCTGTCCCCAGCGGCTCTGCAACTGCTGCAAACCTCGGAGAGAAAGCTGCCTTCCCGTTTCTCCCGTTTGAGTCTGGGTCCCTAGAGACTCGCCCGGATCTGGAGCTCAGAGTCTGAAACTCCCTCCCGATTGAAAACAACAACCGCGCTCTCCGCCACCAGCCCACTCCACATGCACTCCGCAATGGTGACTATAGTTAATTATACTGTATTGTATGTTATAAGTTGCTAAGGAAGTAAATCTAAAAGTTCTCATCACACACAAAAAATTGTAACTATGTGAGGGATATATGTGTTAAATTTATTTTGGAAATCATCTTGTAATATATACATACCTCAAATCATTACATTGTATACCTTAAATTTATACAATATTATATGTCAACCAGAGGCCTGGTGCACAAATTCGTGCATGGGGTTGGGGGTGAAGGACCACAGGAGGTTGGCTGGCCACAGGAGGTTGGCTGTGGGAGCACACTGACCACCAGGAGGCAGCTCCTGCGTTAAGCTCCCTGGTGGTCAGTGCGCATCATAGCGACCAGTCGTTCTGGTCATTCGGTCATAATAGTCGCTTAGGCTTTTAAATATATCTATTGTATCTATTAAATCTGGGGGAAAATATAGTCAAAAAGTACAGGAAACATTTTAAAAAATGGACTACAGTCCTCAAGAGACACCTCAACGACAGAAGATATACAGATAACAAATAAGTATATAAAAAATGCTCTATATCAGCGGTCACCAACCGGTGGTCCATGGACCACTGGTAGCCCATGAGGTCCGAGAAGTTGGCGACTGCTGCTCTATATCATATGTCACCAAGGAAATGAAAATTAAAACAACAACAAGATACCATGTCACAACTATCAGAATGGCCAAAATCTAAAACCCTGACATCAATGCGGGCAAATATTTGGAGCAACAGAAGCTCTCATTCATTGCTGGTGGGAGTGTAACCTGTATAGCCACTTGGGAAGACAGGTTAATGGTTTCCTATAAAACTAAACAAACTCTTACCACACAGTCTGGCAAACATGCTCCTTGGTATTTACCCAAAGGAGTTGAAAACTTATGTCCATATAAAACCTGCACAGGGATGCTTATAACATCTTCAGTCATAGTTGCCAAAACTTATAGGCAATCAAGATGTTCCTCAGAGCAGGTGATGGATGAGTAACTGTGGTCCATCCGGACAGTGAAATATTACTCAGCACTAAAAAGAAATGAGCTGGATATAAAAAATGGCGGTAGAGTAAGCAGATGTTACACAGACATGCTCCCAGGACAAAACTGGAATTACAACTAAAATACAAAAAAAACCTTCCAGAATAATCAACTGAAGACTGCCTGGAGAGAACCCTGATAATCAGGGACTGAAAGTGGAGAACACATAGAGTCTGGTAGGAGGGACAGATGTGTGAAAGGGCTGGCCAGTTCCCACAAACAGCAGCTAAAGTTCCGGAGAGGTATCTCAGCTCTGGGGCTTGCCACTGAGAACTCTGGGGTCTAATCCCCAAGCTGGGCCCCCCAGCAGAGAGCACTGGAACTGAGAAAGGAGCCCACATAACATCTGGCTGTGAAAAGCAGCAGGGTTGCTGTCTGCCAGGGAGAGATGACTGGAAATTCAGGCACCCTCTTAAATGACCAACACACAAAATTCGGTGTGCAAACATTCACCTTGTGCTCCAGCAGAGGGAGGGCAGAGAAGACTGGAGCTGTGTGAGCAGAAGCCAGGGCTGGGGGCTCTGCAGTTAGAGCTCAGAAGGCAGATGCCCCAGTTTCCTGTGCTGAGTCATTCCCTCACACTGCAGAGATCATTTTTCTCACCCTGACATGACCTATCCAGGGGGTCTTACCTGGGGGAGAGACAGTCAACCTACTGGAAAACAACTTGCCCCATGGAGTGGAGTTTCTGAGGCCCACTGAGAAACTGACTAACAATTAGCTTCCAGGCAGAAGCAACTGCCCTACTCTGTTGGCAAAACTCACACCATACCTGTGGATGATTGCCTGAAAGCTACTCAAGGCTAAATCAAATCAGTCTGCAGGCAGAGGCGGGCTCTGGAGGCCTTGAGTCTTGCCTGATCTAATTAGTCAGAAACAGCTTTTGACACTGTCCTTTACTAGAAACTGAGAGACATAGCAGATCTACCTAATACATAGTCACAAACTCAAACAGGCAGCCAAAATGAGGAGATGAAGAAACAACCACTAATGAAAGAACAAGAGAATTATCTAGAAGAAGAGATAAATGAAATGGAGATAAGAAATTTATCTGATATAAAGTTCAGAATAATGATGGTAAAGATGCTCAACAGTATGAGAAAAGACATAGTAACTATGAAAACAGAAATAAAGAACATTATAGCACAAATAAAGAACACACTGGAAAGAACAGACAGCAGAAATTGGAAGCTGAGGATCCGATCAGTGATTTAGAAAAGAGAATAGAAAAGGTCACTCAATCAGAAAACTAAAAGGGAAAAAAAAGCAATTAAAAAACAAGAGGACAGCTTAAGAGAGCTGTGGGACAACATGAAACATAATAATATTTGCATAGTAGATGTGCCAGAAGAGACAGAAAGGGAGAAAGGAAAAGAGAATGTGTTTAAAGAAATAATGGCAGAAAACTTCCCAAATCTGGTGAAGGAAAAAGTCACACAAGTTCAGGAGGCACAGAGAATCCCCAAGCAAGAAGAACCCAAACCAGCCCATGCCCAGACACATCATAATTAAAATGCCAAAAAGTAAAGAAAAACCATCTTAAAAGCAGTGAGAGAAAAGCAAACTATTACCTACAAAGGAGTTTCTGATGATAAATCAGAAACTCTACAGGCTGAAGGGAATAGCGTGAAGTACTCAAGGTAATGGAAAGCAAGGATATGAAATTAAGATTACTATATCCAGTAAGGCTATCATTCAAAATAGATGGTGAAATAAAGAGCTTCCGAGGCAGGGGCGGGGGGGGGGGGTTGTCTAAATGAGTTCATCACCACCAAGCCAGCAATACAAGAAATACTAAAGGGACTGATGTAATAAGAAAACAAAATAGAGAGAGAAACCTAGGCATACAAATTAAAATGGCAATAAATAAGTACCTATCAATTATAGCCTTAAATGTAAATGGATTAAATGCTCCAATCAAAAGACATACAGTAGCTGAATGGATACAAAAACATGACCCAACTACTAGGTGTACCGGTTAATAATGTGGATTTTGTAATCAAAGAAAACATGATAATTTCAAGAGAAACATCAAAAGTGATTATTCAACGTAATGTCCATCACTAGCTACAGATTTCTCCCATCTTTCAGGTAATTTGTGGATACTGTCCCAATAGAACTTTTCTTGTTTTGAGGCAAACCATTCAGAGACCCAATTTTCCACTTCTTCATACGTTTTGAAGTGCTGCTCAGAAAGTGTGCATGCCATCGATCGCAACAAGTGGTAATCTGAAGGAGCAAGGTCTGGTGAATACAGCGGGTGGGTTAATACTTCCCAGGCAAGATCTTTTAACATGTCTTTAACTGGTTTTGAAGTGTGTGATGGTGCATCATCATGAAGCAAAATTACTTTGCTGTGTCTTCTGGCCCGTTTTGGTCATTTTATGATCAAAGCATGGTTCAAAATGATTATTTGTGTTGGTAGCAATCAGTATTAATGGTTTCACCTGGGTTTAGAAGCTCATAATACACCACACCTTCCTGATCCCACCAAACGCAGAGCATTGTCTTCTTTCCGAAGTGATTTTGCCTTGAAGTCGATGTTGATGGTCGACCTGGATCAACCCATGATTTTGTGCATTTGGGATTCTCAAAATAAATCCACTTTTCATCTCCAATCACAATTCGATGCAAAAAAGACTTTCTTTCATGCTGTTGAAGCAACATTTTACTGATGACTTTTCGGTTTTCCATTTGTCTTTCATTCAGTTGATGTGGCACCCATTTTCCTTCCTTTAAAATCTTTCCCATTGCTTGTAAATGATTGGAAATTGTTTACTGAGCAATGTTTAATCTTTCTGCAAGTTGTTTTTGAGTTTGACACACATCTTCATCCAATAATGCTTGTAATTGTTGGTCTTCACACTTTTTCAGTTGACCTGGATGTTCTTTCTCTTTCACATTGAAATCATCACTTTTAAAGCATTTAAACTTCAGTCACAAGTATCTTGAGATGGAGCATGTTCACTATAAGCTTCCCGAAGTATATGATAACATTCAGCAGCACTTTTCTTCAAAATAAAGTAATGAATTAAAACTTCCCATAAATGCTCTTTTTTGGGCATGAAATTTGACATTTTAAGCATAAAAATATCTATGATGTTAACACCTTCAGCAAATTTAACATATGAAGTTTTGAAGCTTGCTGTCAATACAACAAAATAGCATACATATCAAATCGCATATATATCAACATATGTGTAACTCCATCTATTGAAAAAAAATCTGCATTATTAACCAGTACACCTAGTATATGCTGTCTACAAGAGACCCACCTCAAAACAAAATGTTCACACAGGATGCGAGTGAAGGGATGGAAAAAATTTTCCATGCAAATGGAAATGAAAAAAAAAAAAGATGGGGTAGCAACACTCATATCTGCAAAATAGACTTCAAAATGAAGGCCATCACAAGTGACAGTAAAGGTCACTTCATAATACTAAAGGGATCGATCCAATAAGAGGATAAAATCCTGCTAAACATATAATAGTATGTACCCAATACAGGAGCACCTAAATATATTTAAAAAGAGAAACTTCAAGAGGACTTTAAGGGAGAGATTGACGGTAATACAGTCATAATAGGGACTTTAATACCCTGCTGACATCACTGGATAGATCTTCCAGGCAAAAAATTAACAAGGAAACGGTGACTCTAAAGGACACACTGGATCAGATGTAATTAACTGACATTTATAGAACATTTCACCCCAAAGCTGCAAAATATACATTCTTCTCAAGTGCACATGGGTCATTTTCAAAGATAGACCACATGTTAGGACACAAAACAAGTCTCTACAAGTTCAAAAAGATTGAAATCATATCAAGCATCTTCTCAGATCACAGTGGAATGAAATTAGAATCAACTACAGTAAAAACACCCAAAAACATTCAAACACATGGATGCTAAATAGCATGTTATTAAACAATGAGTGGGTTACCAATGAAATCAAGAAAGAAACCAACAACTTCCTGAAAACAAATGAAAATGAACACAAAACAACCTAAAATCCCTGGGACACAGTGAAAGCAGTCCTGAGAAGGAAGTTCATAGAACTATAGGCCTACTTAAAAAAAAATAACAAAAATTAATAATAAACTAACCCTACAACTTAAAGAATTAGAAAGGGAACAACAATATAAACCCAGAGTATATAGAAAGAGGGAAATAATAAAGATTAGAGCAGATTTAAATGACATAGAGGCCAAAAAATCAATTCAAAAAAAAAATCAATGAAACCAAGAACTGGTTCTTTGGTAGGATAAGTAAGATTGATGATCCCTTAGCCAGACTCATCAAGAAACAAAGAGAGAGGACCCAAATAAATACAATCAGAAACCAAAGCCGAGAATTAACCATTGACACCACAGAAATACAAAGGACTGTAAGAAAATACTACGAACAACTATTTAACAACAAGCTGGACAATGTGGATGAAATGGACAAATTCCTAGAAAAATACAATCTCCCAAAACTGAATCAGGAAGAAAACCTGAATAGACCAATAACAACTAATGAAAAAGAAGCAGTAATCAAAAACTCCCAGAAAACAGAAGCCTAGGTCCGGATGGTTTCACAGGGGAGTTTTACCAAACATTCAAAGAATAACTAACACCTATATTCCTCAAACTATTCCAAAGAATCCAAGAGGAAGGAACACTTCCAAGCTCTTTTTATGAAGCCAGCATTACCCTAATTCCAAAACCAGATAAAGACTACAAACAAAGGCCAATATCCCTGATGAACATAAATGCTAAAATCCTCAAAAAAATATTAACAAATGAGGTCCAGCAATATATCAAAAAGATCATACACCATGATCAAGTGGGATTTATTCCAGGGATGCAAGGCTGGTACAATATTTGTAAATCAATAAACAAGATACATCACATAAACAAATTCAAAGAAAAAATCACATAATCAGATCAATAGATGCAGAAAAAGCATTAGGCAAAAATCCAACACCATTTTTTCATAAAAACTCATAAAGTGGGACTAGAGGGAGTATACCTCAAAATGATAAAGGCCATATATGAAAAACCTATAGTGAACATCATACTCAATGGGCAAAAACTAAAACTATTTCCCCTAAGAACAGAAACAAGGCAGGGATATCTGCATTCACCACTCTTATTCAACATAGTACTGGAAGTCCTACCCACAGCAATCAGACAAAAAGAGATAAAAGGCATCCAAACTGGAAAGGAAGAAGTAAACTGGCATTTTCCGCAGATGACATGATATGGTACATAGAAAACCCTAAGGACTCCACCAAAAAACTACGAGATTTAATAAATGAATTTGGCAATCTAGCAGGACACAAAATCAATGGCTTTTTTATACACCAATAATGAATTCTCAGAAACAGAAACTAAACAATTGTATTTACCATTGCAACAAAAAATTAAGATTCTTAGGAATAAACTTAACCAATGAAGTAAAAGACTTGTACTCAGAAAACTACAGGATGTTGAAAAAAAGAGATAGAGGAAGACATAAACAAGTGGAAGAATATACTGTGTTCATGGGTTGGTAGAATTTACATCATTAAAATGTCCATTCTACCCAAAGCAATCTATAGATTCAATACATCCCTAATAAAATACCAACAGCATATTTCACAGATCTAGAACAAATATTTTAAAAATTGATGTGGGACCAAGAAAGACCCCGAATAGCTGCAATCTTGAGAAAGAAGAACAAGGAGGGAAGCACAATACCCAACATCAAGTTATACTATAAAGCCACTGTAACTAAAAAAAGCCTGGTACTGCACATGAACAGGCATATAAATCAATGGAATAGAATAGAGACCCCAGAAATCGACCCAAGCCATTATGCTCAATTAATATTTGATACAGGAGGCAAGAGCATACATTGGAGTGAAGACATTCTCTTCAAAAATGATGTTGGGAAAATTGGACAGGTATATGCAAAAAAATGAAACTAGACCAGCAGTTCTCAACTGTGGGTCGTGACCCCTTTGGCGGTTGAAAGACCCTTTCACAGGGGTCGCCTATCATCCTGCATATCAGATCTTTACATTACGATTCACAACAGTAGCAACATTACAGTTATGAAGTAGCAATGAAAATAATTTTATGGTTGGGTCACAACATGAGGAACTATCAAGGGCCAGAAGGTTGAGAACCACTGAACTAGACCTAAATAGGCACTTTTCTAAAGTGGACATACAGATGACCAAGAGACCTATGAAAAAATGTTTCAAAGTCACTGATCATCAGAGAGATGCAAATTAAAATGACAATGAGGTATCACTGTCAGAATGGCTACCATTAACAAATCAACAAATGACAAGTGCTGGTGAGGATGTGGAGAAAAGGGAACACTCGTGCACTGCTGGTGGGAATGCAGACTGGTGCAGCCACTATGGAAGACAGTATGGCGTTTCCTCAAAAAATTAAATATGGAACTGCCATTTGACCCAGTAATCCCACTTCTAGAAATATATCCTAAGAAACTCAAAACACCAATCAGAAAGAATATATGCACCTCTATGTTCATAGTTGTTAGGGTCCAGCCCCAGCAGGTCCAGAGGTTCCCAAAGGTGTGGACGGAGTCGGCGAAGAAGGAAGGACACTGAGGCAGCATTCAGTTTATCAGCATAGTTGGGTTTTCTGGCCTGGTTCTATCCAGGATCTCTAGCCAGGTTCTCCAGCCAAGTTCTGTCTAGGTCAGGGGTGGGCAAACTTTTTGACTCGAGGGCCACAATGGGTTCTTAAACTGGACCGGAGGGCCGGAACAAAAGCATGGATGGAGTGTTTGTGTGAACTAATATAAATTCAAAGTAAACATCATTACATAAAAGGGTACGGTCTTTTTTTTTTTTTTTTTTAGTTTTATTCATTTCAAACAGGCCGGATCTGGCCCGTGGGCCGTAGTTTGCCCATGGCTGGTCTAGGTTCTCTTGCCAGGTTCTGTGTCTAGGTTCTTCAGCCAGGTTCTCTAGCCAAGTTCTAGCCAGGTTCTGTCTTTTATTGTTACATCTGTATGTATACCAGTTGATTTTAATCCTGTCAAGTTCTATTCCAAAGGTTAGGGCGTTTCTTATCTCCATTCCAGGGAGTAAAGATTATGTAGCTTAAGGGTGATTGTTCGTAGTTAAAGTGATTAACCACCCGCCTGGCATTCAGTTAACAGGTTTTATTCCCTCCCTAACTTCAGGGAAAAATCCCTACCTGGGGAAACAACCTTTCTCGGAGAGGTGACCTTGGTTAAAACACATATCGCCAAGAAGGTGAGCAAACATATTAAGAACAGTATGACATATACGCCAGGTCCCTTGAAACATACGCTGTGCAGATGTTTCTTCCCTGCAGCGACTGTGTCAAGCAGCAAGGATGGACCGGCTTCTGACACATAGTAGCACAATTTACAATAGCTAAGACCTGGAAACAGCCCAAGTGCCCATCAGTAGATGAGTGGATAAAAAAGCTGTGGCACATTTATACCATGGAATACTATGCAGCAGTAAAAAAGAAGGATCTCTTACGCTTTGAGACAGCATGGAGGGACCTGGAGAGTATTATGCTAAGTGAAATAAGTCAGTCAGAGAAAGACAAGTATCACATGATCTCACTCATATGTGAGAAGAAACTGATGAACAGAGTGGATCCAGAGATATGGAAGCATGGAAGAGTGCGGGTAATCTAGTAGGAAAGGTGGAGGAGGTAGGTGGGTGGGAGTTAATCAATCAGGTCTTGTATGCATATATGCATAACTCATAGACACAGACAGTAGGGTAGTAAAGGTCTGGGATGATGGTGGGCTGGCGGGGGTCAATGGGGGCAAAAAGGGGACATATGTAATACTTTTAATAAAGATTAAAAAAAGTGAGCTATCAAGCCATATGAAGACAACTGAGGAACCTTAATTGCATCTGACTAACTGACAGAAGCCAATCAAAAGGCTACACACTGTGATTCTAACTACAGTGGGGCCTTGACTTATGAGTTTAATTCATTCCGTGATGGAGCCCATAACTCAAATTACTCGTATGTCAAATCAATTGTGAACGAGTGAGACACGTGATGCTGGGCTGATGTTGTGGCGTTCACTGTGACATTCGCTGCACCAACTAGCGGTGGGGTATCTGAAGCTGGCTCGTAACCCAAATTTTAGCTCGCAACTCAAAGCAAAAAATCGGCCAAGAGACAGCTCGTATCTCGAAAAACTCGTTAGTCGGGACACTTGTAAGTCAAGGCCCCACTGTATCTGACATTTTGATAAAGGCAAAGCTATGGAAATAGTAACTGCATCAGTGGCTGCCAGGGTTTAGGGGTGGGAAGAGGAATAAATAGGTGGCACTCAGAGACTCAGAGCAGTGAACCTACTCTGTATGACACTGTAATGATGGACATATGTCATTATACACTTGCCAAAACCCACCGAATGTACACTACCAAGGGTGACCTAATGTCAACTATGGTGTGGGTGATTTTGATCACTTTCAACTGTGAAGGACGTACCACTGTGGTGAGGAAGTGGTGTGAGGGAGGCTGGGCATATGCAAGAGGAAGAGGTATGTGAAAAATTTCTATACCTTCCCCTCAACTTTGCTGTGAACTTAAACTGCTCTGAAATGTAAAATCTTTAAAAAACACTGAAAAAACTCAACATTATATGGCATCAGAGAAATGCAAATTAAAACAAAATGAGATACCTCATCAGAGTACACAGCTGGGAGAGCTTGGGAAGGTTCTGCCCACGTGGTTTTCAGCTGGGAGATTCTGCCCCCCAGAGACACTTAACACTATGAAAGTGGAAACAGACAGGATGTTTACCGAAATCACGTATCCATCAGGAGATGAATGGATAAAGAAAACGTAGGAATTCAACGAAATCCTCTTCATGGTTCAAAGAAGAGGACAAATACTGTACTTTCATAGGAGGATGATATATTGTAAAAGGGGAAAGTTGCAAAACAGTTTATGTGATTGTAAAAATATAAATATATATGTGAGCATGTATGGAGAAGACAAATGGGAGGATATACACAGTTTCTTGACAGCCTTTGTCTCTCAGGAGGGAAATGGGAGACTTACAATATTCTCCAATATGTACTAGTGTGTGCATGATGTTTGAATTCTGTAAAATGCTCCTGTGTCATTTCTAATTGTTTCTTCAGATGGAGGTGAATAAATAATCACCTGATGCATAAGATGGAGAACTTTTTTCTCTTGTTCCTACATTGGTGTGGACAAAAGGGGCCGCATGCGAACCTGACAGCTCAGGGAAGGCCTGCGTGGTGGTCTTGCAAACTCAGACCTAAAGTGACCACAAGGATGGCCTGCAATTAAACTTGAACTAAAGACAGTTATGGTGGGTAGTCACTCCTAGGCCGGAATCTTCCCTGACAAGGTCACTCTTTACCTTAACTGGGCCTATGGTCCTTTTGCATCTAAGATAACATATCATTGAAATGTCAGAGGAACTTGTAACCTCCCTTCCCCAGACCCCTCAGGGTACAACCACATGTGGGAAGCCACCTATTGTCTTCACTAGCAGAGAGGTGTGGACAAGGAACCCGAAAAGCTGGTGATCCTTGAAGTCCTGGCAAAGGTCAGGGCTGTGCACCCACTGTTAGTCCAGACAATGGTAGCTGAAGCAACTTCCCCATTTATTATTATGTAAATCCTTGCTGATGGGCTAATCTGCCTGTTACTGGAAATTGCCTGCCTAAGGGTTAGGGGTGTATCCCAAACCAATAAAAGGTTGGCGAGGCCTGAGCACCAGTGGAAGTCCTTCCCCTTGAGTTGACTTGCCCGACTGGCCCCCCAATATTTCCAAATTATCTCTTGTCTTGTCTCTTTCATTTGCGTGCGGCCCCTCTTCCAGATCCTAAACCCTGAACCATGCCGGACGTGGGACATAGACGGACAAACATACATAAACGTTTACACACCACATGCCCTGGGCGCCAGGACAGAGACCACAGATTCCTTCATTGTTATTGTTATTGTGTTAATTGTTGACTGTTGACTATCCTGCACCCACTAAGGATGTGCCTATCATTTTACTTTTTATCCAATCCCAGGGGTCTCTCCGCTTTGCTCTCTCCCGCCTCCTCCTCTATCACCAATGGGTTTCATATAACCCACCTTCATCTCCTCCTCGGATTGGTTTGTAGAACAAAGTGAAAAGCTGCCACCCTCCAGAGCACTGTCCCAACCCCTTGAGATTCTGCTTCCCAGCAACTGTGGACAATTTGGCTCAAATAAACTCACCAACATTCTTTACAGGTTGGAACGTTTTTATGTGAACACATGTATGAGGGGTCTTGTCCAAAGGGTAATGGAAACCACATTGACCAGACAGCAAAACAGTCTCCTCCCAGACACTGCAGATCGTGAAAGGCAACAAATGCAAACCGAGTCTGAAGGAAAGAATAAATAGGGGGGGAATTGTGAGAATAAACAAGTAATCTTTCCAGTCAAAGAAGGGGGTGTAGGCAGCCGTCATTTTGGCTCCATGACTGCAGCTCCCCTGGGGGCCGCCATTTTGAAACGGCAAAGGTCAACCCCTCCCTTTTTCCTTTAAAGTAGCCAATCGCGCAAGACTGGGAGGAGCTTAGGCTCTGACCAATCAAGAGTGAGGGACAGATGATGTGAGTCAGGTGTGGACCGTCCCCTGCTACTCCCAGCCCCGCCCCCTGCACCTCCTGCAGGAGGAGCTGCCTTGCTCTCCGGCTCCCAGTGTCCTTTGTGTCCTGCCAGGACCCCTGGTTTGGGGCTCACCTTCTTTCTAGCACAAGGACATCTGCCTGGATTGTCTCCTGGAGAAGGAACAAACCAGCCCCTGATGTCTGCTCAATTTTAACCCAAACATCCTACTCCCTCCCTTGTTGTGTAGCAAGAGCTAGGCCCAGGGCGTAAAAGGGGAGACTGCCCTTGGCTTTCCTGTCCTTGTGATGAGCTGTAGGGCCCAGCTATGGGGTTAAGCCTGGGACTGACCTGTTGGCAGAGCCACAAACAAGTCCCAGCTTAGAGGGCACAGTCCTCTTAGCATAATTAAGCTTGACCTTATAATGCTCCCTAGATCTTATCTGGGTAGCTAATGGGCTGAGGGAGATGCAGCAAGTGCTGCCAAAACAAGTGAAACTCACAAGAACATTGCAACTATGGTGACCACTACCTTGTTTACCTCTGGCTATAAAATAAAGGCTCAGCTTGCCTCTGGGTCTCTCTCTGTGGCCTCAGCCAGGCACAGGAAGATCCACCTAGACCCAGCTTATTCTCTTTGTCTGTCTTTTCTTTAATTCTTCGCCACCCCGCCTCAGGCTCACCAAACCCTTGGCTGTGCTGGCCCGGCACATGTGACACCCAACGCAGGGCCTGAGTTCGGGGGAACTACAATTGCAAGATGAAAGGACGCTCCAGTGAAGCAAGTGCAGAAAGCAAAAAGTAAGGGGAGGAGTGAAGTTTAGTAGCAGCTTGGTGTAAAACATGGGAAATTAAGACTGTCCAAATCTGAGGACTATAAAGAAACATCAGACCTCCAGAAGGAAATCCGACAGCACCAGCCTCACATCAACATCTTCACATCGACGGCATCTTCGAGAGGAGCCAGAGCATCGTCACCCACAGCAGCAGCCTGAATGCCGAGACCATCCCACAGAGGCTCACCGACCTGTAGCAGCTGTGGGGCCTCCTCATTGAGGAGACAGAGAAGAGGCACCGGTGGCTGGAGGAGGTACAGGGGACCCAGAGAAGCTCCATGTCCCTGCATTCAAAAGACTGAGAATTGCCCCAATGATAGCGATGGAGAAGAAGAAAATGAAGGCTATGCAAGGGACCAAGGTGCTGACTATAACCTTCATTTTGTAGCTGAAATGTTAACATGCCTGTAGTTTGATTTCTCTCATTGCTGTGTCGCATTGGCATTGTTTTGTTACTGTTTTAATAGCCAGAGTTTTGTTCTTGATGTTCAAGTTTTAAAATGTTAAAATGTTCTGTAGTTTGGGTTTTGCATTGGCATTGGCATTGTTTTATTAGTCAGAGCTTTGTTCTTGATGTGTAAGTTTTACTGTAGTAGCTTAAAAATAAAAGAAGGGAGAGATGTAGGAAGCAGCCATAGAGTTAAGCCTCGGATTGACCTGTTGGCAAAGCCACAAACAAGTCCCAGCTTAGAGGGCACAGCCCCCTTAGCATAATTAGGCTTGACCTTATGACACTCCCTAGATCAGGGTGGGCAACCCCTGGCACGCATGCCAAACATGGCACACCAGTAACTTTTGCTGGCACACAAAACCGTCTCTTATAATCTTCCATTTACAATTTTTATGAACATTTGAATGACTTAAATGTTAAATTACAAGGAACTGGCAAGACACTTGATGTTATGTTTGGTTACATAAAGGCTTTTGAAAAGAAATTGGAAGTCTTTAAGAGGGATGTGGATGGTGAGAGATTTAGGTATTTCCCAAACCTCAAGAGCCACATCACAGACCTCCCAAAAGATGACAGAACAAACTGACAAAGCCTTCAAAAGCTGTTTTTAAACATCATCGAGTCAACTATTGAGCAGTTCTTCTCAAGATTTGCGAAATTCAGAGAACTGGAAGAGACAGCAAAATTCATGAGGTTTCCAGACAGCATGAAACTAGAGGAACTAAAGTTACAAATGTTTTCATGGCTAGACATGGCTGACTTTTAAATGCAGTTGATTGAATTTCAGAGTAGCTCAATTTGGAAGCAGAAATTTATTGACCTTAGAGTTGACTTGGAAAACATTGGAAAAAAGCGATTAGAGACAGAAGTACCAGAGAGAAGTGTCGAAAACGAACTATTGAGGACTTGGAATGCCATTCCAGAAATTTTTTTCTGTTTAAAAAACTTTGCAACAGCATTACTCTCCATGTTTTCATCCACATACGCTTGTGAATCTTTGTTCTCAGTGATGAATTTTGTTAAGTCTCGTAATAGGAGTAGTCTGACAGATGAAAGTAGTAGCTCGTGCATATCTCTGAAGGTCACGAAATATAAACCTGATGTAAAATCTCTGTCATCAGTGATGCAGCAGCAAAAGTCCCACTGATAATATCAAATGGAGTCATAAAGTTTTCTGTCGGACTATCAGTGTACATGTATACATTAAAAAATAAATGTATTTTTCATCATCATATACTGTGTTTTTGTCACTCGAATGAATTTTATTATTTCTTCAAGGTTCTTCACATATGTACACCTTAAGAGATATCAAGTAGGCGTAACATGTTCTCAAAAAATTAGGGTTGGCACGCAGAAGAATTTTGAGTCAGAGATTTTGCTGGTTTTGGCACGCACTCACAAAAAGGTTGCCCACCCCTGCCCTAGATCTTATCTGGGTAGCTAATGGGCTGAGGGAGATGCAGCAAGTGCTGCCAAAACAAGTGAAACTCACAAGATCATTGCAACTATGGTGACCACTACCTTGTTTACCTCTGGCTATAAAATAAAGGCTCAGCTTGCAGTCTGGGTCCCTCTCTGTGGCCTCAGACAGGCACAGGAGATCCACCTAGACCCAGCTTATTCTCTTTGTCTGTCTTTTCTTTAATCCTTTGCTGGTCCGGCACAATGAGCAATGCCTAGCCCTTTCCCTTCATGGAAAGTAAAATAAACTCCCTCTGGCTATCTCTCTCTCTTCCCTCAGGTGTGGATTCCTTCATAACCCGCTTCACCAGCCCAAACCCTGGTAATATGTAACTCTTTTTAAATGCCCTCTTCCCTGCTTTTTAAATGCCCTCTTCCCTGCCCTGGCCAGTGTGGCTCCTGCACCGAAAAGGTCACCTGTTCGATTCCTGGGCAGGGACTTACCCACGTTTCAGATTTGGTCCCTGGTCGGGTGCGTTTCAGAGGCCACTATTTGATGTTCCTCTCTCTCCCTTTCCCTTCCTCTCTCTCTAAAATCAATTAAAAGGACACACTTTTTCTTTTAAACCCTGTTTCCCATTTTACAACCCAAAGATGTCTTTCACAAGGACCTGGGAGTAATCCTTTGAAATGCAGTCCTCCAGGAAAATAGCTCTCCTACACCAGTTTCTGTGGGCGGTGGGAGCCAGCATCCCTCAGCAAGCACAGCCGGCTGATCGCAGAGAAAACAGGCGAATAACGCCTCTAAGGCAGACCTCCCCCTCCCCGCAAGCCTCCCTTCCGCTGCCCGCGCACCCAGCCCGCACACGCCCTCCGCCCTCCCGGCCCGCGCAGGGCAGCGCCGCTGGGCTCTGGCCCCTGCCCTGCTCCCGCAGCCCATTGCACGCTGCACTTTGGCGCACGTTTTGCTCTCACAGGGAACTAAACTCCCACCTCGCTTTCAGCCGTTTGGTGAGCACTGGCTACGTCCAGGCCAGTTCATATTGGCGGTCACCCTCTGAGACCGGTACGGGTGTCCCTTTTCTTACAGATGGGGAAACGGAGGCCTGGTGAACATAAGCAATCTGCCTTCGCCCATTGATATAAACGGAATGTTTGTGCTCCGCCCCCCACTTACATGATGTGGGGTCTTTGGGGGGATTAGTCATAAGGGTAGAGCCCCCACGAAGGGATTAGCGCCCTCAGAGAACAGACCAGAGAGCCCCCTCCCCCTCCTCCCCGCGAGGACGCCAGCATCCTCCCTGAACCCTCACAGCCCTCGGCAGACACCGCGCCCGCGGAGCCGGGGCCGGACTCCCAGCCTCCGGGCCGGCGAGGAGGGAAGCTCCCGTTCCCAGTCGCCCCGCCGGCACCGGCCACACAGCCCCAGCTACGAGGGCGGTCACTCAGACCCACCCAAACTGCTGCCTCCGAAGACCGCGCCAGCCAAGACCTCTCCGCGCCCGCGGCAGCACCCGCGGGCGCCTGCGGGAGGGAAGGCTCCCAGGGAGTCTCAGGACCGCTGCCCAGACAGAGGACTCGGGGGTGGGAGTGACCCAAGGGCGGGAGGTCTGGACACTCACCCCGCAGGCCTCGCAACCGCAACCGCCTCCGCCTCCGCCGCCGCCTCCGCCGCCACTGCTGCGCGCGAGCCTCTTCCCAACGCCCTGCCCAACCGCACCGCGTCCCTGGTGCCGGCTTCTCGCGGGAGCCTCGGGGACGCCCTCCAGCCCAGGCGCGTCGCCTCCGCTCCGCCCCTCCCGGACACGCCCCTCTGCCGCCCCTCCCCGCCACGGACACGCCCCTCCGCCCGCCCCGACCTGGAATTGACACGAGTGTTCGTTTTGAAAAAGAGAATGAAAGGCAGTTTGTGATTTATGGACATGACGAGAGAATACGAATCTAGCGGGGTAATCGGTGCCAGAGTAGATGAGCCCGATGGAGACATGAGGGAGAGAGGGACATAGGATTTTGAACAGACGATATAAGGTGGAAAGGGCCAGAGGGCAAAATAAGAAAACTAGCCTGCGCCCTCTATGTGACGTATATATTAAGTGCACGACAGCCCGTCCCATAAGACCAAGAGTCAACCAAGTGGCTCTCTGAGCTGTGGTAATGTGTGGGTAGAGTGTTGTCGAGATTTGAGCGAACCAGACATGCAGAAGACCCGTGAGCCGGGACACGCTAGAGTCACAAAAGAGGGGGGAATGTGTGATGACCGTTACGAGTTTTGCGACCCTAGGTAGCTGTGAAAGATTAGAGTATCGCCTGCTGAACGGTGC
>NW_005871400.1:125929-145203 GCF_000147115.1 Myotis lucifugus | reverse complement strand
GCACCTCCACCTTCGTCCCCTACCGGCTGGGTCACAGGTTCCGAATGCTGACCCTGCTGTCGGGTGTCCTGTGACTGCCTCGCGGTGCCAGGAGCTGGGCTCTGGGGGCCACAGGTCAGGCTGTCAGAGAGGGCGCTGGAGGACGAGGCTGGACGAGGGCCTCCACTGCTGCTTCAGGCGTTTGCTCTGGGATCCTCTTGTGCAGCCTGAGGACACTCGCCTCACTCACCTCCCCCACCCCACGCCCCGTCCCCACCCCATTAAGTGTGGCTTCCCAGGGGTTCACGCAGGTGCCCCTACTGCCACCAGCCTGCCAGCCACCCCCGAACAGTGTATCCTGTGTGCCAGCCCAGGCCACAGCTCCCAGTGGTCCAGCAGGCTGACCCTGAGGGCATTTCCTGCTGCTGGCAGGTGTGAAGCAGGCCTGGCCCAGGGCCAGCCCACATCCCCACCTTCTCTTCAGGTTTGTTTCTTCCCTGGGTAATGTCCCTTCGCCTTAGGCTCAGGGCATGCTCTTTAGGTGCCTCCTGACAGCTAACCCTGTGGAGTGCTCCGCAGAGGACCTGATGCACAATATCTTTGTTTCTTGCTGGAAGAAGCAGAGGTGAGCTGGGGGCAGGGAGGGACAGTGGGAGGGGCTCCCAGAGGAAGGGAATGTCTTAAAGGGTCAGTGAGGGAGCCAACTGGGAGACTAGATGCAAGAGCTACTAAGTAGCTTCTCTCCCCCTTTGAATCGCGGCTAGCCCGGGAAACACATTTTACAATTACAGAAATCGCTTCTGGGAGACCAATGGTAGTGTGGGAATGGGACTCACAGGAGGTTATATTTAGCTAAAAACAATAGAACAGAGAATACCTTGTGGATATCATCTTGTACTGTAAGACTGAGACCATGAAAACCTTGAACAAACCATCCCAAAATAGAGCAGCTTCATGGACTCTTTCCATCTTGCAATTCAACAAGGCTCATCCCACTTGGCTACTCACCTGCCCATATTTTGGAGAAATGATTAGACTTCCGTTGTTCATGGGGACTCCAGCTGTCCAAACAAGAATCAGAAGAGCTCTCTATCTACCTCTCCACCTAATTTCTCCATCTTTCCTTCTTAATCAGAGGTAGGCAAGGGTAGGAAGGAAAACATCCTATTTTCAAAGACTGTTTTTGCTTTATGTTCTTGGACTCTGCGTGGTCTTCGTGCAAACATCATCTTACAAATGTAAAATCTTGGTTTGAGTTTTGGAAATAACCCAATTTACCCCTTAAACTTTGCTATTTATTTTAATTAGATTATTTTGGGGTATAACATTGGTGAGTATGTGTGTGTATGTATGTATGTGTGTATGCATGGGAAATATGCTTTGTTCCAGGCATAATGCTTCTCTTACCCATAACTCAACTTAAAAGTAAATCTCATGGTCTTCCGGCTGTCCCATCTAACAGCGCCATCATTTCTGGATGTTTCTGTTCAAACACTCAGAATTCTCAGAAATAGGTTGTTCCCACCTTGATGAACGCTGGTCTTACATATTTCTAGGAGAGAGAGCATGAATTTCACCACATGTCTTTAGATTTGCACATGCTGGCTTCACAGGCCACCCATGTAAGTCTGCAAAGAAGGGACATATGGTCCTTTGGGGGACTCTTTATTACATAAACATATTTACACCAACATCTACACGCGCACAGGAATGCCCCCTACGTATCCAGGTGTAGCCGAGAGAGGCCTAAGAAGACAGGCCTCGGGTTGGAACTGAATCTCAGGGCACCTCCTTGTTGCCGTCAAGTCCATTGTTCTCTAGGTTGGCAAAGGTCAGGAAGACTTGTTCCAGCGTTATCTGACTGACAGAATAATCTTCTAAATTGAATTGCTCTTTCGCTTCCTCCAAAACGCCAAACACCTTCAAGGACAGAAAAGTGTAATCACCATCGCTGTCCTGCCCTCCGGCCCCAACCCAAATGAGCCTCTCCTCCACTCCCAGCCGCTGCGAAGTTCATGTGGGGAAAAGGCACAGAGGGGAGGTGAGGACATGGGAGGACGCCATAACTGAGAACCTGAGAGGAAGCAGTTCTCTGTCCCCGTTCTGTTGATGGACATGGACTAACAATGGGCTGTAGGGAGCAGAAATTGAAGCAATTAAAATCTAGGGTGTCTGAAGAGTAACCTGCAGGCTCTGCTCCTATATCTTCACAGTTTTGAATGTTTTTTTACGTTAACAGAGCTATTACCACAGGTTTAGAACAGAAATGAAGTAATGCACTCAAAAGAAAGAAGCCTTAATGTTGGATTTTCTGCTAGTGTATATGCCTCTGCTTTTTTTTAAAACACCAAACTTTAACCTGTCAAAGACATCCAAAGGAATGACTGATGGGTTACTGAAGCTTCTTTTCATGCCAGCAGAGTGAGAACCAAGAATTCTGAAAGTTGAAGCAATGACTTCTTTGGATACATAAAAACAATGTATTAAAAGCATGTCATAAAATGCAGGAAAGGGAGGCATGTCACGTAATAATTAGAGCCAAAACATGCTGCAGACTTGACTGTCCTGACTGGAGGGGAGAGAGAGAAATTCCTTCAAGAGTTCACAGCCCCCGGCAAGGTTCAGCCAAAAAAGGTCCAGACACGGCCTGGTGGTTTTGTGTTTGTTCTTTAATTTTCATATAGTGACAGCTTTACTGTGAACTTGACCTTACAAAGTTAGAATAGCAATTACACTTAAAATTATCTCATTGGAAAGTTTAAATATGACATTATCGATATGCCCTTTCTGAAATTCCAGGAGATTTTTATTGCTACCTATTTTTTCACCTGGCATATTCTTATTTTCTTACCCACCATTTGCAGGACTGGAAGCATCTGCCTGGCCAGGCAGATTGGCAGAGTGAATATTTTTACTAGTTTCTATTACTCCATTTTCTGAATGTAAGACCTTAGATAGCAGAGTGTGGTTTTTCCTCATCCGTGTAATGCACTGGTCATTAAAATAAGTTGAAGCTGCATTCATTCCACGCATCATCATGTACCTACTCTATGCCACAGTGAGGTCTCCGGTCTCTTGGCTGTCACCAGAGTTATGCATCTGAGACACCCTTTTCTTTCTCACCTTTTGAGATGGTCCCGGGGTGAGTCATTTCACCCAAGTGGTATCATCTCCCGGGGGCTCGGTTTAGAGGGCCCCCATGCTCGGTTGCCAGCACAGGCTGCGCATCTACTTTGTGTTGGGCACTGGGGCACGCAATTTATGATGTGATCCAGTTGGCTCTTCCAAACCCTGCAAGGAGGGCCTCTCATGCCCACCCCATCACCTTCAGAGAGTGAAGCTCAGTAAGGTGGTGACCTGTTCCAGGTCACACAGCTGTTGAGACACCAAGTCAGGGTTTCTCATTTCCAGGTCTGGGGCCTCCATGCTCTCATCACACCACATCTGTGGCTCCTCGGCCCCTTCCAATCCCTGTAGGCGGCAGCTTTCCTTATCACCCACCCTGACCTTGGGGTCCTTGATTCCCAGCACAAAAGAGCAACCTGAACATCAGTCTGTGTTAGCTGAATAATGACCCCCATCAGTGTCCATGTCCTAATCCCTGAACCTGTGAATATGTCACCTTAGGTAGCAAAAGGGACTTACAGATAGATTAAGCGGAGGCTCTTGAGATGGGAAGATTGTCTTGGATTATTTGGGTGACTTCAATGTTACCACAAGTCCTTAGAAGGAGGAGGCAGGAGAGTCAGGACCAGAGAGAGATGGAGGAAGGGGCCACAAGCCAAGGAGTGTGGGCGACCTTGAGAAGCTGGAAAAGGCAAGGACACAGATTCTCCCCTGGAGCCTCCAGAGGGACTCAGACCTGTGAACACTTTTATTTCAGCTGCAGAATAAATCTGTGATGTTTAGAAAGGAAAATTAGCCCTAGCCAGTTTGGCTCAATGGATAGAGCATCAGCCTGCAGACCCCAAGGGTTTGATTCCAGTCAAGGGCACCTACCTCAGTTACAGGCTCCTCCCCGGCCCAGGCCCTGGTCAGGACGTGTGCAGGAGGCAACCAATTGATGTGTTTCTCTCACATTGATGTTTCTCTCTGTCTTTCCCTCTCTCTACCAATCTCCCTAAAAATCAATGGGAAAATATCCTTGGGTGAGGATTCACAAAACAAAACAAAAAGAAAAATTAAAGTTGAAGCTGGATTTAAACCCTTGCTGCACTATATACTATCAGTTATAATCATGGGCAAGTTACATTTTTTCCCATTTAAAGAATGAGGATGTCACCTTTACCTCATTAAATTTCTGAAACATGAAAGTATAATCATGAGGACTTCAGATAAAACTTTCTCACCTTAAATGGCAACCTGTCATTGCTATTTTTGAAGTCATGATCAAATACAATAGCAGCCAGCACATGAGTAGACTTTTCATACTAAATGTACTTCTCAAAACATGTTTCTGAAGAAAGGCCTCAAACTGTAGACAGAAAATTCTAAGTAAGTCATCATATAATGCAAAATGTCAAATGATTATTCCTACTATACCATGAATACCATAATCCTGTCATAACATTATACATTTTAGAACATTATTCAAATACTAGTAGCCCAGTGCACGGAATTTGTGCACATTAAAAGGGAATTAATTAGTGGAAATATTTTAATATTGCTATTTGCCCTTTCTCTATAATAGAAGTGTGAGAGATGAAAAGAAATTAGAAAAATATATATGAAAATAATATATAAATTTATTTATTTTTTAAAAAATATATTTTATTGATTTTTTACAGAGAGGAAGGAAGAGGGATAGAGAGTTAGAAACATTGATGAGAGAGAAACATCAATCAGCTGCCTCCTGCACACTCCCCACTGGGTATGTGCCCACAACCAAGGTACATGCCCTTGACCGGAATCGAACCTGAGACCTTTGAGTCCGCAGGCCGACGCTCTATCCACTGAGCCAAACTGGTTAGGGCTAATATATAAATTTATTAATAAATAAACAGTAACAAAAGGATATAACAACAGAGGCATGATATAAAAACAACAAAAACAGCCTATGAAAACAACAAAAACATGATATAAAAACAACAGTGATGCAAACAATGACTGATAAAGTGATTAAACTTATTCTAATATCTCCCTGTACACCACATTAAGAGTGGAAACACTTTCAGAGTGCTTGACTAATTTCCCTTGTGATGAAGTATTTAGAACTTTAACTGTAACGTCATATGCTCTTCAAACTCGAGAGAAAGCAACATAACTGACCACGTGCAAAAACAGGTTCAGGTAGGAATATTCCTACTCTGTCTAGAGTTTGTCCTTGTGATTTATTAATAATCATCACAAATGCTGGCATCATGGGAAACTGTCATCAAATTAATTTAAGTGGGAGGCCAGTGTCAGACGGGGACAAATCAATTCTTGGAATCAGAACAACCTCTCCCTCTGCAGATCCTGTTAATACTTCAGCTTCGATAATGTTAGGTCGTAATCTTTTGATAATAAATCTGGTACCATTACAAAGACCCCATTTACTATTAAGATTTCTCAATGGTATGATGATTGCACCACTTTCAATTTTAATTTATGACACAGCATTCCCAAAGGAGTAATACTATTAAAAAATTCGATGGCAAAACTTTCCTTTTCAGCATCATCTGTTGAATCAATGCAATCATCACTCAAATATGTGTGAAAATCTCCATCGAGTATATCCAAAATGTCTTCATTTAATTTTTGAACGTGCTCATTTTTTTGGACAAAGAATTGCATGTTTAGATATATTTTTAATATTATCTATAGATATACTATTTCCAAAGGTAGCTTCAATAATAGATCCATTACAAATCATTTCACAGGGGATTTCAATAATATCCATTCCTAAATGAAAACTGCTATGAAGTTTGCATCTCCAAGTTTTACTAACTATTCACTATAAGCAGAATCCTCTGATCTCATATTTGTTTTAAGAGACAACTTTCTGAAACATCCCCAAACATTACAGTACTTTAAACTTGTTTGTACTATGGCCGATCGCATAGCATGTGGTACGATACTGAGACATTGTTGAAAATCCCCTCCAAGGAGAACTTTCCCACCAAATACAACATTCAGACTCATAATTTCTCTTAGTAATCTGTCTATGGCATTTATAGCATGACTGGATGCCATGATGCATTCATTAATAATGAGAAGTTGGGCCTTTTTAATAGTTTTAGCAACTTCACTGTTTATAACGAGTCTAGAAATTGACGTTTCATTTAATGGAATTGGTAATTTATATTGGGAATAAAAGGTTTTTCCACCGAGAAGTACATTTGCAGCAATTCCTGTAGACGCTGTGGGTAAAACAGTACCCCACAACCTCTAATATAATGTATTAAAACTTTAGTGTGGGGAGCTGCTACAGTGTTTTGGACAGGTTCAAGCCTTGGACTGATGAGAGGGCACTGCCACGTGCAAGTCCCAGCTTGGAGGGCAGGGTCCTCCCAGCACAATTATAGCCAACAGCTATAGTTGTAAGCTTGAACCTATGGTCCAAACACGTGGCCCCATGTGCCTAGGCTTGATAGAGTTCAGGTGCATGCAGTAGTGTAGGATTGAAACCCAGGAGAATGTTGTAAACATCTTGGTCACGCCCTTAGTTTGCCTCAAGGCATCTGCTATAAAATAAAGACATGGCTGTGGGTGTGGTCGCTGTCTCTCAGAGAAGCAGCGTCCCACGGAGACCCAGCTTTCATTCTCTTGTCTCTCTTTTCTAAGCCTTTCAGCCGCCCCCACTCAGGTTTACCCTTGGCCGTGCTGGCGGGGCACACTTTATAAAGATCTGCCTCCACGCTCTGAGGGCCGTTTCCTGCCTCAAACCTTGCCCTCATGGGAAACAGCTCCGGGAAACTGCTCGGGGAGGGCACAGCCATTGCCAAGACAACCCCTGCAGGACTGACTTCCTTCTGGATGGTCGAGCCTCGGGTCGTGACGTTACACCCAGGGTTTTTATATAAATAGATTGATATCATAACCTGATTTTCTGTCCACCATTAAAGAAAATCAATTCCAGGTGGACCATAAATATGCACATAAAACACAAAACAAAACAAAAAGCCCCACAAAAGATAATGGAGAAAAATATCTTCACAATTCTTGGGTAGGGAAAGATTTGTAAACAGAACACAAAGACAATAAATGTAAAGAAAAAGATTGATAAATGTGGCTTTATTAAATTAAGAACTGCTGTTCTTTAGAAAATACCACTACAAATGAGAAGGCAGGACACAGACTTGAAGAACTGATATGTGATTCCTATTTATAACCAACAAATAAATATAGGAATAACTTCTATAAATCAATAAGAAAAAATAGCCAATCAACTATAAAAATGGACAAAATCTTTGAACGAATCTGTCACCAAAAAATGGCCAACAAAGTTATGAAAATATGTTCAATGAAATTAATATTTAAAGAAATGCAAATTAAACTATAATTATTACACTGCACACTCATCAAAATGGCTTAAGGTTTGTAAGATTATATCAATATTTTTATTTACTAAATTTAAAACATTAAAATGTGTTTCTATATTGATAGAAATATGACATTTACCTAAAAATTTAAGTGATTAATGCTGTCTTCTAATAAGATCCAATGAACTAGTTCCTTCATATTTACATGATACAAAGGCAGGAGTTCTTTTCTAGTTTCATACATATACTGGACTGAGCTAAGATAAACTCCCTTTGCTTCAAACTAATAGAAATGCTGGATACAACATAGCATAATTCATAGCTAGTAAAAAATGAAAAAGAGGAAGGAAGGAAAGGGGGGAGACAAGGAGGTTACAGAAATGAATAGGAGGGTTTAAGATTTTGTTTCTACTCTCCATTTTCTAAAATCCTACACTTTAAGAATAAGCAAATATCTGTTTTCACCAATGTGAAAATTTTTAAACAGCATCTCTAAATAAAATTCACATGCCATATAACTCACTCTTTAAAGTGTATAGTTTAGTAGTACTTAGTATATTCACAGATATATGCAACCATTGTCAGAGTCATTTTAGAACATTTCATTAACTCAAAAAAATAAAAACCTGTCCCTTCAGCTATCACTCCACTGCCATTTCCCTGGCCCTCAGCAAATACTATTTTACTTTCTGTTTAAAAAATACTTTTTTTACAGTATAAACAATTTCTA
Organism: Myotis lucifugus; assembly: GCF_000147115.1. Taxonomy (NCBI): domain Eukaryota; kingdom Metazoa; phylum Chordata; class Mammalia; order Chiroptera; family Vespertilionidae; genus Myotis; species Myotis lucifugus. The sequence continues at coordinate 137,031 of NW_005871400.1, read as the reverse complement.
CAGAAATATCTTGGAAATATCAGAAGAATAGCAGTGTGAGAGATCCCCTTGGCCTCTCTCCCGGAAACTTCAACAAGTTACTCAACTACAACTCAACAAAGGATTCCCTGCTCAATATAAAAGCACAGCTGAGAGACCCGAGCATTGAAGCATCTAAAGGTGGGCAACTGGGAGTCAGTGGGAAGGCAATAAGGGAGGAAAGCTCAGATACTAGTAGCCAAGGATGCAGCCCTGAAGCCAGGAGCAGGCGATCAGCTCCACTAATACGCCTACTGCCTCTATAGAGTTGATACAGCAGGTCCTCGGGTTACGTGGGAGATCCATTCCTATGGCACGAGGTAATGTGATTTTCGCCGTAAGTCAGAACCCACCTACATAAGCACCTGTGTCACTCACATGGAGCACATACACAACAGTAATGAAGTGAAACAGTAAAAAAATTTAAAAGAAAGATAACAATCCCTGACCTTAGCTGTGGTAAATAAACAATAAGAAACATAAAGCACATATATACATATGTCGAAATGACGGAATTTTTTTTATATATAAATAAATGGGAGATGGCGACGTAACCACGAAACGACATCCGACGCGTCCGACATAACCCGAAGACTGTTTGTATTTTACCAAAGAGATTGAAACATTAAAAAAAGAACCAATCATAAATCTTGGAAATGAAGCAATTAAGGAGATTTGGAGTGAACTACTGAGCATAGAAAACAGAGCCAACCAGATGGAGGAAAGGATTAGTGACATTGAAGATAGGAAAGAAGATAGAGATCTGCATGTAGAAAGAAAGGAAGAAAGAAAGAGGGAGAAAAGAAGCTCTATGAGAACTATCTAACTCCATCAGAAAAAGCAATAAAGCTCAAAAGCTCAACTGGTGTGGCTCAGTGATTGAGCATCAGAGCACATGCCTGGGTTGTGGGCTTGATCCCCAGTAGCGGGTGTGCAGGAGGCAGCCAATCAATGATTCTCTCCCATCATAGATGTTTCTATCTCTCCCTTCCTCTCTGAAATATATATATATATTTTAAAGAAAATAAGAATAATAGGCATACCAAACGAAGAAGAGAGGGAATAGAGAGCCTCTTCAAATAAATAGTGGATGAGAATTTCCCAAATCTATGGTAAGAACAAGATCCTTGAATCCAAGAAGCAAACAGAACACCTAGTTACCTCAATCCAAAGAGGCCCTCTCCAAGGTACATTTTATTAAAACTGTCAAAAATTAATTACAAAGAAAAATTCTCAAAGCAGCCAGGGAAAAGAAGGAAGTGACCTACAAAGGAAAGCCCATCCAAATTTCATCCAACTTCTAAGAAGAAACTCTACAAACCAGTAGAGAGTGGAACCAAATATTCAAATGCCTGAAAGAGAGAAATTACCAGCGCAAATAATATATCCAGCAAATTATCTTTTAAATATGAAGGAGAAATAAAGACATTCCCAGATATATAGAAGTGAGGGGTTTATCACCAGAAAACCTCCATTGCAGAAAATACTCAAGGGAGTTATTTTCCAAAACAAAGAATAGAAGGTCACAAATCTATGAGTAAGATCACCAACACACTTACAGCATAAACAGGAATAATTTATGACAACAAAGTAATAAGAGGGAGTAAAGGTCTAAACTGGCAAAGGAGGATGGAGATCAGATGCACTCAAAAGAAAAAAACCTATTGTATGTATGCAACTTTGTTTTTTATCATCCTAATGATAACCATACACAAAAATTCCCAAATCAGGACACATAACTTAAAAAAAAAAGAGGAAACAGGAAATAAGTATGGAAAACCACCAAACAAAAGCGACAGAAACACAGAGGAAAAGAACCAATGGAGACATAGAGTTACCAGAAAACAAAAGATAAAATGCTATAGAAAATCCTCATACATCAATAATTACCCTAAATGTAAATGGTCTGAATTCACCAATAAAGAGGCACAGAGTAGCAAAGTGGGTCAAAAAAGAAAACCCAACCATATGCTGCCTACAAGAAACACATTTAAGCTGCAAAGACAAAGGTAGATTCAAAGTAAAAGTTTAAAAAATGATTCTCCAAGCAAATATAATCCACAGAAAAGCAGGTGTGGCCATACTTATATTTGACAAAATAGATTTAAAGATAACAAGAGTCAAAGATGGGCACTTTATAATGATAAAGAGGACACTACATCAAGAAAACATAACACTTCTTAATATATATGAACTCAAACAGGGAGCACCAAACTAAAGGGAGAAACAGCTCAAAACACAATCATAGTTGGGTATTTTAATAGTCATTGACAGCTCCAGATAGATCATCAAAACATAAAATCAATAAAGAAATATCGGCCTTACCTGAAACACTACAACAAATGGACATAATGGACATTTACAGAGCCTTTCATCCCAGAACATCAGATTATACATTCTTCTCCAGTGCACATGGAACATTCCCAAGGATATACCAAATGTTGGGTCACAAAACCAGCCTCAACAAATTCAAGAAGATTGAAATTATACCATGCATATTCTCTGACCATGATGCCTTGAAATTAGAAATCAACTGCAAAAAGGCAATAAAGAAGCCCACATATATATGGAGGTTAACCAACATACTACTAAAAAGTGACTGGGTCAAAGAAGAAACACAAAGTGAGATCAACAGATATATAGGAAGATTGATTAAAACTGTGGTAGAGTAAGTGGAAGCTACACTGATACTCTCCCAAGACCAAACTGGAAATACAATTAAAATGCAAAAAGAAAAAGAAAACACAAAACAAACAAAACAAAAAACACCCTGAAAAATCAACTGAAGACTCGCTGTAGAGAACCCTGATAGCCAAGGATGGAAAGTAGAGACCACATAGAGTCTGGTAGAAAATACAGAGATGCAAAAGGGGTGGCCTGACCCCCACAGATAGCAGCTAATGGTCTGGAGGGATATCTCAGCTGTGTGGGGCTCCCATTGAGAACTCTGGAGTCTAAACCCCAACCTGGGATTTCCAACCCAGAGCACCAGAACTGAGAGAAGTGCCCATATAACATCTGGCTGTGGAAAGCAGTAGGGTTGCTGTATGCCAGCCAAACACTATTGGAATTGCAGACATTCTCTTAAAGGACCAATGCACAAATATGCATGTGCAGGCACTCACCTTGTGCTCTGGCAGAGGGAGGGCAGGGTGGACTGAAGCTGTGTGAGGAGTGTCCAGGGTTGGGGGCTCTGGAGTTGGAGCTCAGAGGGCAGCCACCCTGGTTTCCTGTGCTGAGTCATTCCCTGATGCTGTGAAGGACATCTTTCTCCTACAGAACTTTGCTATCCAAGTGGTTTGGGCCAGGGGAAAAAGCAGTCACCACACCCTGTTGGAAAAACTCTCACCCCACCCTGTGGTCCATAGCCTAAGTCCAATCAAGGCAGATAACAACCAGACTGCAGGCAGAGGCAGATATCTGGAGGCTTTGAGACTTTGCCTGATCTCTTTCTGAGCCTGGGGCTAGGAAAAGCAGACCTGGTGCACACCTTGGTCCTTCCCAAAGGTATGCAGCCCCAGAAGAGGGAACCAAAAGCTGTGGATTGCTGATAGCCTCAAGCAGGTTACTCAGGGCCAATCAGAAACAGCATCTGACATAGTCCTGCATTAGAGATTGGGAGGTGTAGCAAATCTACCTAATACATAGACACAAACTCAAATAGGCAGCCAAAATGGGGAGATAAAAAAACAATCCCCAAATGAAAGAAGAAGAGAATTCTCCATAAAAAAGAGATAAATGAAGTGGAGATAAGACATTTATCTGATATAGATAAATAATGATGGAAAGGATGCTCAACATCATGAGAAAAGATATAGTAACTATGGAAAAAGAAGAGTTGGAAGTAAAGAATGACATAGAACAAATAAAGAACACATTGGAAGGAAAACACAGCAGATTAGGGGAAGCCGAGGATCAGATCAGTGAATTAGAAGACAGGATAGAAAAAAAAATCACTCAACCAAGAAAACCAAAAAGAAAAAAAAACAACACAGGAGGACAGCTTTAGGGAGCTGTGGGACAACATGAAACGTAACAACATTCCCATAATAGGTGTGACCAGAAGGGGAAGAAAGGGAGCAAGTGATAGAGAAAATGTTTGAAGAAATAATGGCAGAAACCTTCCCTAACCTAGTAAAGGAAAGAGTCATAAAAGTTCAGGAGGCACAGAGAGTCTCAAGCAAGAAGAACCCAAACAGGCCCATGCCCAAACACATAATAATTAAAATGCCAAAAATTAAAGACAAAGAGAGAATCTTAAAGTCAGCAAGAGAAAAGCAATTTTACCTACAAAGGATCTCCAATAAGGCTGTCAGCTGATTTCTCATCAGAAACTCTAGAGGCCAGAGGGGAATGGCATGGAGTACTCAAGATAATGAAAAGCAAGGACCTAAAACAAAGATTAATATATCGAGCAAGGCTATCATTCAATAGTAGAGGCTCGGTGCATGAAATTTGTGCACTGGGGGTGGGGGGATCCCTCAGCCTGGCCAGTGCCCTCTCACAGTCCAGGACCCCTCACTCCTTATCGACCGCCTGCTCGCTGCTCCTCACCACTTGGCTTGCTGCTCCTTAGTGCTGCTGTGGAGGTGGGAGAGGCTCCCGCCACTGCTGTTGCGCTCACCAGCAGTGAGCCCGGCTTCTGGCTGAGCAGTACTCCCTCTGTGGGAGTGCACTGACCACCAGGGGGCAGCTCCTGCATTGAGCATCTGCCTCCTGGTGGTCAGTGTGCATCACAGTAACTGGTCATTCTGGTCATTCTGCCATAATGGTCACTTAGGCTTTTATTATATAGATAGATGGTGAAATAAAGAGCATCCCAGAAAAAAAAAAAGGCTGAAGGAGTTTATCACCATCAAACCACCACTATAAGGAATGCTAACGGCACTGCTATAATGAGAAGTAATAGAGAGAGAGAGAGAAACATGGGCATATAGAAGTAAACTGGTACTAAATAAGTACCTATAAACAATAACCTTAAATGTAAATGAATTAAATGCTCCAATCCAAAGGCATAGGGCAGTTGAATGGATACAAGAACATGACCCAGTTATATGCTGTTTGCAAGAGACTCACCTCAGAACAAAAGAGTCACACAGGATGAGAATGAAGGGATGGAAAAAAATTCTCCAGGCAAATAAAACAAAAAATCTGGGGTAGCGATACTCTTATTGCACAAAATAAAATTCAAAATGAAGGCAATCATAAGAGACAACAAAAGTCACTACATAGTACTAAAGGAATAAATCCAATAAGAGGATATAACCCTGGTAAACATATATGCACCCAATATAGGAGCACCTAAATATATTTTAAAAAAACTTCTAGAGGACTTTGAGAGATTGACAGCAATACAGTCATAGTAGGGGACTTTAACACCCCACAGACATCACTGGATAGAGCTTTCAGACAAAAAAAAATTAATAAAGAAACAGTGACTCTTAATGACTCACTGGATCAGATGGATTTAATTGACATTTATAGAACATTTCACCCCAAAGCTACAGAATATACATTGTTTTCAATCACACATGGGTCAGTCTCAAAAATAGACCACATGTTAGGACATAAACCAAGTCTCTACAAGTTCAAAAAGACTGAAATCATAACAAACATCTTCTCAGATCACAATGGAAAGAAATTAGAAATCAACAACAGTAAAAACACCCCAAAATATTCAAACACATAAAGGCTAAATAGCATTTCTTAAACAATGAATAGGTTACCAATGAGATCAAGAAAGATATCAAAAACTTCCTGGAAATGAATGAAAATGAACCCACAACAAACCAAAATCTCTGGGACACAGCAAAAGTAGTCCTTAGAGGGAAATTTATAGCACTACAGGCCTACTTCAAAAAACAGGAAAAATCACTAATAAACTATTTAAGTCTACAACTTAAAGAACTAGAAAGGGAACAACAATAAAAACCAAGAGTAAGTAGAAGGAAGGAAATAATAAAGATTAGAGCAGAAATAAATGACATAAGACTAAAAAAATACAAAAGTTCAATGAAAGCAAGAGCTGGTTCTTTGAAAAGTTAACCAAGATTGATGGACCATTAGCCAGACTCCCCAAGAAACAAAGAGAAAGGACCTAAATAAATAAAATCAGAAATGAAAGTTGAGAAGTAACCACAGACACCACAGAAAAGGATTGATAAGCTGGACAATGTAGGGAAAATGGAAAAATTTCTAGAAAAATAGAATCTCCCAAAACTGAATCAGGAAGAATCAGAAAACCTAAATAGGCCGATAACAACTGATGAAATAGAAGCAGTAATCAAAAGTCTCCCAGCAAACAAAAGCCTGGATCCGGATGGCTTCACAGGAGAGTTTTGCCAAACATTCAAAGAAGAACTAACATCTATTCTCCTCAAACTATTCCAAAAAAATCCAAGAGGCCCTAACCAGTTTGGCTCAGTGGATAGAGCGTCGGCCTGCGGACCGAAGGGTCCCAGGTTTGATTCCGGTCAAGGGCATGTACCTTGGTTGCGGGCACATCCCCAGTGGGAGGTGTGCAGGAGGCAGCTGATCGATGTTTCTCTCTCATTGATGTTTCTAACTCTCTATTCCTCTCCCTTCCTCTCTGTAAAAAATCAATAAAATATATTTTTAAAAAAGAAACAAAAAAGTCCAAGAGGAAGGAACACTTCCAAGCTCTTTTTATGAGGCCAGCATTATCCTAATTCCAAAACCAGATAGAGATACTACAAAGAAAGAGAATTACAGGCCAATATCCCTAATGAACATACATGCTAAAATCCTCAACAAAATATTAGCAAATTAGATCCAGAAATATATTATAAAGATCATACACCATGTCCAAGTGGGATTTATTCCAGGGATGCAAGTCTGGTGCAACAGTCACAAATCAGTAAATATGATACATCATATAAACAAATTGAAAGACAAAAATCACATGATTGCGGAACCGGTTTGGCTCAGTGGATAGAGCGTCGGCCTGCGGACTCAGGGGTCCCAGGTTCGATTCCGGTCAAGGGCATGTACCTTGGTTGCGGGCACATCCCCACTGGGGGGAGTGCAGGAGGCAGCTGATCGATCTCTCTCATCGATGTTTCTGGCTCGCTATCCCTCTCCCTTCTTCTCTGTAAAAAATCAATAAAATATATTTTTTTTAAAAAATCACATGATCATATCAGTAGACACAGAAAAAGCATTCAATAAAATCCAACACCCTTTTTAGATAATAAGTGAGAATTGAGGGATCATATCTCAACATAATAAAGGCCATATATGACAAACCTGCACCCAACATCATTGTCAATGGCAAAAACTAAAACTGTTTCCCCTAAGAACAGGAACAAGACAGGGATGTCCACTTTCTCCACTCTTATTCAACATAGTACTGGTAGTCCTAGCCACAGGGATCAGATAATAAGAAGAAATAAAAAACATTCAATTGGAAAGGAGGAAGTAAAACTCATTATTCCCAAATGACATGATATTATACATAGAAAACCCTAAAGACTCCACCAGAAAACTACAAGATTTAATAAATGAATTTGGCAATGTAGCAGGATACAAAATTAACACCCAAATATCAATGGAACTTTTATACACCAATAATGAATTCTCAGAAAGAGAAACTAAACAAATAATCCCATTTACCATTGCAACAAAAAAGCTAAGATAGTTAGGAATACTTAACCAAGGAGGTAAAAGACCTGTACTCTGAAAACTATAGGATGTTGAAAAGAGAGATTGAGGAAGATATAAACAAGTGGAAGAATATACCATGTTCATGGATTGGTAGAATCAACATCATTATAATGTTCATACTACCCAAGGCAACCTACCAATTAAATACAATCCCCATTAAAATACCAACAGCATATTTCACATATCTAGAAAAAATACTCCAAAAATTTATATGGAACCAAAAAACAACTGAATAGCCACAGCAATCTTGAGAAAGAAGAACAAAGTTAGAGGGATAATAATACCCGATATCAAGTTATACTACAAAGCCACCATAATCAAAACTGCCTGGTACTGGCACAAGAACAGGCATATAGGTCAATGGAATTGAATAGAGACCCCAGAAATCGACCCAAGCCATTATGCTCAATTCATAATTGACAAAGGAGGCAAGAATATACAATGGAGTAAAGACAGTCTCTTCAATAAATGGTGTTGTGAAAATTGGACAGATACATGCAAAGAAATGAAAATAGACCCCAACTTACACCATACACAAAAATAAATTCAAAATGGATAAAGACTTAAATGTAACTCATGAAACCATAAATATCCTAGAAGAAACCATATGCAGCAAAATCTCAGACATCTTTCCTAGCAATATGTTTACAAATTCATTTCCTAGGGCAAAGGAAACTAAGAAGAAAATAAACAAATGGGACTATCAATCAATGATTCTCTCTCATCATTGATGTTTCTGTCTCTCCCTCTTCCTTCCTCTCTGAAATCAATAAAAATATATTTTAAAAATAATAAAAATATATTTAAAAAATAAAATAAATAGCTTCTGCACAGCAAAAGAAACCATCAACAAAATGAAAAGGGAGCACCCCTGTATGGGAGAACATATTTGGCAATGATACATCTGATAAAGGATTAATATACAAAATCTGTAAGGAACTCATACAACTTAACAAAAGGAAGACAAACAATCCAATTTTAAAAAGGGCAAAGAACCTAAATAGACACTTCTCCAAAGTGGACATACAAATGGCCAAGAGACATATGAAAAAAACTAGTGTCTTGGTGTATGGATTTGTGCACATTGAAAGAAAATTAATTAGTCCCTCTGGTGCAGGGACTAATGCAGGCGGTCCCGGGTGGCGGCTGGCAGGGCTGGACTGGGTGAGATGGGCTGGACAGGCCCTGGAGCCAACCTTCCGTGGTCCCTCCCTGTCTGGCTGCACCTGGGCTGGCACCGCAGCGTGAAGGGTGTCTGCTGAGTGAGCAGGGTCCCTCTGGCAGGTGGGATCCCTCGGCCTGGCCTACAGTGATCGGGCTGAAACTGGCTTTCTGACATCCCCCGAGGGGTCCCGGAGTGTGAGAGGAATCGCGAGGAATTGGGCTCCCTCCTCTCTGGTTCCAGGGTGTGTCACCCAAGAACCGCTGCTGCCAAGTGACCACAGCTTGGTAGCTCCTGCATTGAGCGTCTGCCCCCTGGTGGTCAGTGAGCATCATAGCTACTGGACAGTTGGATGACCACTTAGCCTTTTACATATATAGATGCTCAAAGTCACTGATCATCGCAGAGATGCAAATTAAAACAATGAGGTATCACCTCACACCTGTTAGAATGACTATTATCAACAAATCAACAAATGACAAGTGCTGGCGAGGATGTGGAGAAAAGGAACTCTAGTACACTGGTGGTGTGAATGAAGACTGGTGCAGCCATTATGGAAAACAGTATGAAGTTTCTTCGAAAAATTAAATATGGAACTGCCATTTGATCCAGTCATCCCACTTCTAGGAATATATCCCAAGAAACCTGAAACACCAATCAGAAAGAATGTATGCTCCCCTGTGTTCATAGCAGTGCTTTATATAATAGCTAAGACCTGGAAACAGCCCAAGTGCCCATCAGTAGATGAGTAGATAAAAAGCTGTGGTATACTTACACCATGGAATACTATACATCTGTAAAAAAAAAAATAAAGGAGGATCTCTTACCCTTTGAGGCAGCATGGAGGGACCTGGAGAGTATTATGCTAAGTGAAATAAGCCAGTGTGGATGAAAAAAAAAAAAAAAAGGCCACATGCTAAACTGACAAGATCAAGGAAGGTCTTGCAAACTTTAAGACCTAAAGTAACCGCAAAGGATGGTCTAAAATTAAAAGTTTAACTAAAAGCAGTTATGGTGGGTAGTTATGTCCTAGGCCTGTATTTTCCCTGATGAGGGCAATTTTTACCTTAACTGAGTCTATTGTCCTTTTGCATCTAAGATAATACCTATGAAATGTAACCCCCCTTTCCCCTGACCCCTGGGGCACAACCAAATGCCCTGGGTGCCAGGAGATCATAAATTCCTTCATTGTTATTGTTAACATGTTAATTGTTGACTGTAAACTATCCTGCACCCACCTAAGTATGTGTCTATCATTTTACTTTTTATCCAATCCCAGAGGTTTCCCCGCTTTGCTTTCTCCCACCTCCCTAATCTATCACCAATGGGTTTCATGTAACCCACCTTTGTCCCCTCCTTTGATTGTAAATGTATAAAAATAGATGAGAACTCACCATCCTCCAGAGCACTACCTCAATCCATTGAGATTCTGCTTCCTGGCAATTGTTGACAGTTTGACTCAAATAAACTCACCAAAATTCTTCACAGGTTTGAATCTTTTTATGGTAACACCAGTCAGAGAAAGACAAGTGTCATATGATCTCACTCTTGGAATCTAATGAACCAAATAAACTGATGAACAAAATAGATTCAGAGACACAGAAGCATGGAACAGACTGGGGAACCTCAGAGGGAAGGTGGGGAAGGGTGGGTGTGTGGGAAGAGATGAAAGAACTTGTATGCATCTATGCATAACCCATTGACACAGACAATAGGGTGGTGAAGGCCTGGGATGGAGGGTAGGGGTGGGCTAGAATGGGTCAATGGGGGATGAAAAAGGACATGTTTAATACTTTCAGCAATCAAGATTTAATTTTTTTAAAGACATATAGAAAGGAATGAGAATGACATATCAAATCTTCTGGGATGAAATGAAAGCAGTAATACGAGGGAAGTTTATAACATTACAGGCCTATCTCAAGAAACAAAAGAAATCACAAGTAAACAACCTCACATCACATCTGAAAATACTAGAAAAAGAAGAATGAAAGCAACTGAAAGTCAGCAGAAGAAAGGAAATAATAACAATTAGAGCATAATTGAATGAAATAGAGAACAAAAAGCTGATACAAAAAATTGATACAGCAGAGCTGGTTCTTTGAAAAGATTAATAAAATTGACAAATCCTTCTTTTTAAAATATATTTTTATTGATTTTAGAGAGGAAGGGAGAGATAGAAACATCAATGATGAGAGAGAACCACTGATCGGCTGCCTCCCGCATGCCCTGTACTGGGTAT
>NW_005871400.1:123342-125829 GCF_000147115.1 Myotis lucifugus | reverse complement strand
AGACCCCTATAAACAAAATCAGAAATGAAAGAGAAGAAGTCACCACAGATATCGGCAGATATACAAAGGATGACACTAGAATATAATGAAAGACTATATGCCACCAAATTCAATAACCTAGAAGAAATGGATAAGTTCCTAGAATTATATAACCTGCCTAGGCTAAATCATGAAGAATTGGAAAATCTAATTAGACTGATCAGCAGTGAGGAAATTGAAACAACCATCAAAAACCTCCCCAAAAGCAAAAGTCCAGGACCTGATGGCTTCACCAGTGAATTCTACCAAACATTCAAAGAAGATTTCATATCTATCCTTCTTCTAGAACTCTTCCAAAAATTGAAGAAGAGGCAATACTTCCTAATAGATTTTATGAGACCAACATAACTCTGATACCAAAACCTGGCAAAGATAACACAAAGGAAGAAAACTACAGACCAATATCTCTGATGACTACAGATGCAAAAATCCTACACAAAATACTAGCACATCATCTACAACAGTGCATCCAAAAAATAATTCATCAGAATCAAGTGAGGTTCATTCCAGGGACACAAGGATAGTTCAACATTGCAAATCAATCAATGTAATGCACCACATCAACAAAAGGAAGGATGAAATCATATGACCTTATCAATAGATGCAGAAAAAGCATTGATAAGATACAACATCCATTATGATTAAAACACTCAACGACATGGAAATAGGAAGTACCTCACCATCATAAAAGCAATATATGATAAACCCTCAGCTATATCACACTCAATGGTGAAAAACTGGACACTTTTCCTCTAAGATCAGGAAAAGACAAGGATGTCCACCCTCACCTCTCTTGTGCAACATAGTGCTGTAAGTGCTAGTCAGAGCAATGAGGCAAGAGAAAGAAATAAAAAGTATCTAAATTGGGAAGGAAGAAGTAAAAGTCACTTTTTGCAGACAATATGATTCTATACATAGAAAATTCTAAAGACTCCACCAAACAACAAACAAATACAGTAAAGTTGCAGAATACAAAGTCAATGTACAAAAATTCACTGTCTTCCTGTATACTAACTGCGAAACATCAGAAAAAGAAATGAAAAAAATTCCTTTTATAATTGCAACCAAAAGAATAAAATACCTTGGAATTAACTTAACAAAGAATGTGAAAGTCCTATATACTGAAAATTACAAAGCATTATTAAAAGAGATTGAAAAAGACACAATGAAATGGAAAGATATCCCGTGTTCATGGATTGGAAGAATTAATAGTTAAAATGGTAATTTACCTAAAGTAATGTACAGATTTAAATTTAAAAATGGGCAAAAGCTTGAACAGATCTCACCAAAGAAGATGTATAGGTGGCAAATAAGCATACGAAAAGGTGTCCTACATGAGCTGTCCTCAGGAAAATGCAAATTAAAACAACGAGATACTCTTACACACCCATTGAGATGGACAAAGCCCAGGGCGCTGACCCCCAGGGACTGCTGAGAGGCGCCGCTGAGGAGCTCAGTGCAGAGCGCACCATCTCCTTGTGGGTCTGGCCAGCAGGGGGCGGCCAGGGCTGCGGCGCAGACGGTGCTGAAGCTTGGAGTTCCAGCCCAAATCTGTCATCAACAAAACAACAAGAAAACCCACCTCGTGGGAAAACATATTTGCCAACGTCATATCTGATAAGGGCTTAATCTCCAAAATTTATAGGGAACTCATACAACTTAACAAAAAGAAGATAAACAATCCAATCAAAAAATGGGCAAAGGACCTAAATAGACACCTTTCAAAAGAGGACATTCAGAAAGCCAAGAGACATATGAAAACATGCTCAAAGTCACTAATCATCTGAGAGATGCAAATCAAAACAACAATGAGGTACCATCTCACACCTGTCAGAATGGCCATCATCAACAAATCAACAAACGACAAGTGCTGGAGAGGATGTGGAGAAAAAGGGAACACTTGTGCACTGCTGGTGGGAATGCAGACTGGTGCAGCCACTATGGAAAGGCAGTATGGAGGTTCCTCAAAAAATTGGAAATGGAAACTCCCATTTGACCCTGTGATCCCACTTCTAGGAATATATCCCAGAAACCAGAAACACCAATCAGAAAGGATATATGCACCCCCCTATGTTCATAGCAGCACAATTCACCATAGCTAAGGTCTGGAAACAGCCTAAGTGCCCCATCAGTAGATGAATGGATTAGAAAACAGTGGTACATCTACACGATGGAATACTATGCTGCTGTAAAAAAGAAGGAACTCTTACCATTTCAACGGCATGGATGGAACTGTAGAACCAATGCTTCTTTTTTCCCCAGTCAATGAAGGAAAAATCCCACATGATCTCACGCATTCATGGATAATAGAGACCATTATATCTTTTGAACAATAATAGATACAGAGGCAGAGCTGCCTCAAACAGATTGTCATCCTGCAGCGGGAAGGCCGGGGAGCGTTGGGGGCCAGGCGGGAGGGGGGTAAGAGATCAACCGAAGGACTTGTAT
>NW_005871400.1:116162-121851 GCF_000147115.1 Myotis lucifugus | reverse complement strand
CCTTCCCCCCGCAGGGTCCTGGGGTCATGCCGGCCTTATAGTCCGGCGGAGACGCCCTAGCCCCGAAGTTGTTACTTTCTACGAGAGCCCCCCGGCGCCCCCCGCCGGGGCCTCGCCCAGGGCACCGTGCTGCTCCTGGAGCCCCAGCACCGCCGCCCTCTGGCGGTGAGCGCCCCGCGGGTGGGCGGGCGGGCGGGCCGGGCCTGAGCCGAGGTCTTGGGGTCTCGGGTGACGACCGCACGGGCCTCTGAGTGACGGCTGCGACCCCGGGCGGGTGTCTGTGACCCGCGGTCTGCGCCGGGACCGCCTGGAGACCGCACAGCCCCGCGCCGCTCCCAGGCTGCGGCTGGGGAGCAGCCAGCTCGCCACCCTCCGGCCCAGACCAGTGACTCCGGTGCACAGCAGAGCAGCACCTGAGCGAGAAAGTGTGCGTGCGGTGACGCTCTGTATTGTGGGGAGAAGGGGGACCCTGTAGCCCCTGAGCCTTTCCGAGGGCACCCGGTGCGCTGTTTTACCATTGAATGGGAGTGTCACAGAGAGAGCGCCCCGTGAGCACCCGGAGTGCAGGCCTGTTCCGAACACTCCGCATGCAGTGACTCAGGACCACCCTACCAGGGGCCCCCATTTTGCAGATGAGGAAACGGAGTCATGAAACAGCAGGCAGGCGAAGGACTTGTGTGCATGCACATCAGCATAAGTGCTGGATGTGGACAACAGGGGTGAGGGTGAGGGCGGGATTGGGGGGATGAGGGGACATCGGGGGGATAAGGACACATTTGTAATATCTTATTCAATAAAGGGGGAAAAAACAGGCCCCGCTTACCCAGGCTGAGGTGGTAGTAAGGGACTTCAGACGCACTCAGTGCAAGTCCAGGGCCTGTGCCCTCCATCACCTTTCTAACTGCCACCTACTGAGCACTGAGCACGTGCGGGGCAGGAGAAATTTCCCTCATTCAATTCTGCCACCATTCCTCCCTGGGAGTTTCTTGTTACCCCCGCCCCCCACCCCCCAAGTTCCCACTGAGGTCCTGAGCCACTGTGTCTGAGGCCACACGGCTGGTTAGTGAGAGACCCAGCAATGCCCGTGCCCCGTGCCACATGCAGGCCCATGCTCTGTGCCCCCCAGGCCCGTGCCCTGCCCGCAGGCGCCTGTGATGCCAGGCAGCTGAGGCCCCATCAGACACTCTCCACAGTCCACCCAAACCTACCCTGGGTCCTTAGCTTCTCTCTGAATCTCCTACTTCCCAGGAAACCTAACTGTTCATTCCTGAGAAGAGAATCTAGCTCATCCCGTGGCGTTGACACCCATCTGCCTGCCAACAGTGGCTCTCAGGGAAGCGGGCCCAACCCAGGCTTTCCAGCTACAGGTGGGCCGTGGACCCTTCCTGGTCTGCTCAGCAGTGGCTCCTTTCTTGTCTATAAAACAGGAACACTGTACTGCCTGGTGAGGACCAAGGGAGATGGGTGGCAGGCACAGAGGACAGTGGCACTGAGGATGGGCCTGCCTTGTCTTTGTTTTCACAGGGAGGAAAATGGTGCTCAGAGGATGGTTAGGATGTGTGTTCAAAGTTGCATGTCTCGGAAGTGGAAGAGTTGGGTCTGGGTGTAACAAATGAGCCTTCACTTTGTCGGGCACAGTAGCGCCTTCGCGGGCTACGCTTCTAGAGTGCCCTCTCTCCGCGAACGCGGTGGGTGGGTGCTCCGTGCTCGCTGTCTGTCCTTCCTTCCAAGGTCATGGATGGAAATGTCATAACTGCGAAGAGAACAGCAGCCGTGTCTGCCATCGCCACCAAGGTGAGCGTGGTGCCTGGGTGGGCTGGGCGGGTGGGGCGGGTGGGGCGGGTGCTTCAAGCTTGCGTGTCTAAGGGAGAAGTGGGGGACTTACCTTGGTCTTCTTACGAACATAGCCCGGACTCTGCACGCCAGATATGGGGTGTCAGGTGAGCGCAGTAATTCACAGCTTTATTAGCTACCACTTAAGAAGCCTGGCCAGATTCCAGGTACCTGACATGCATTATTCCTGTTGTTCACCTCAATCTTGCAAAGTAGATGTGATTGCCTATATTTGCCAGTTACAGGGAATGTGGTTCAGAGAGGATGTGCGAGTTGTTCAGGATCACAGAGCTACTAGGTGGCAGAGAAAGAATTTAAAATTTGACCCCTTTGACTCCCAGGACTGCTTTTGCCCCTGCACTACTGTTTCTGGTAAATCTATGGTTGCTCAGAGGCCAGAGCCATGCTGCACGGGAAGCAGAGAGCGAGCCAGACCGACTCCTGCTGGTCAGCCGGACTCACTGAGGCCCGCGCCTGTGCAGTCGGGGATGGCAGCGAACAAAGCAGAGTGACACACAGTATGATTTGCTGAGATAATTAGCAAACAAGCAACCTCTTTTGAGTTTAATAACATGCCAGGATTTGCTTTAAAAGCAACACTGCCACCGCCAACAAAAAAACAAATAGTACGTTAGTATTTGAAACTAAAGCAGAATGAAAATTATTGGGAAGGGGTTACATTTTAAATTATTCAGAAAAGACTTCACTGAGGAGGTGACATCTGGTTAAAGACTGAAGGCAGCCAGTGAGTGGGGTGGGAGGGGGAGGCGCTGGGAGTGGGGTGTGTTCCCAGCAGCTGCAGGGCCTCCTATAGCAAAAGCAGGATTTTCAGAGGTGAGTTACCAGCCCTGGACGACGGCTGTGGGGACTGTCACGTCGGCAGTCTTGCTTGTCAAGTGGAAAAGGTCTGGGAACACGGGGCTAGAGGCCTGAGTGTGAAGGAAATGGGATCTGGCAGCGGCTGGCTGGCAGAGACCAGGCGGGCAGGCTGTGTGTGTGGTGATGCGGAGGGAAGAAGACGAGCATTAACTGGCCATTGTACAGGAAGGGAACCTAAACACACACCTCGTTGAACTGGTTTTTAAAAATCCTATCCGGACCCAATTCAAATCGAAATAACACAGGGGCTCCCTTGGCAGTGCTCGTCGCTGACTTAGGAACAGAGTGACAGGCGGCACTGCCTCCCATGGGTGAAGGATGCGGGTCCTTTCCAAAGCCCTCCCCAGCCCATCCTCTCGCCTTCACTCGGGATTCAGCGAGGGAGGCAGAGCGAGTGTCACTGGCCTCGCTGAGTGCACAGGGGATGGAGACGCCTGCCCCCCCATCACACACACTAGCTGTGGATCTGCCAGGGCTGCCTGGTCTTGTCCCCTATCAGTGGTGTCCAACCCAAGCTGTGCAACAGCGTTACCTGGGGACTGTGTTCCCCAAACCCTGGTCGAAGCCGCTGAGGGCGGGCCCGAGAACCTCGTTTTTTAAAAGTCTCTGGTTGATGCTGATGATCAAGCAGCTTGGGAACCAAAGGCTTCTAGACCACCTCTCCTTCCAGGTGCCGTTGCATTGACAGGAACATGTGCTCCCAAGCCCGAGGCTGTGGCCTCAGGGCTCCCTTCTCCTCTTCCCCGGCAGGTAGATTACTCTGTAAGGAACAAAGGGTCTGTCTGCTCCTCGCTCTGGGAGAGTGCGGTGTTTTGGTGTTTTCTCCCTCACCCCTTCTCTCACTGAGGCTAACAGGGGACATGTATTGGAGTTCTCAGGCCAGGGGACCTGTACCTGCTTTGCATTTGCGTCGCACAGAACCTGAGTTGGGGACTCTGGCGTGCTTTCCCCAGGCGACACTCTAGCAAGATTTATGCTTGGCATGTGTTTACTCAACAAATATTAGAGTGCCCACCCGGCTCCAGGCCTGTGCTCAGCATGGTGCCTAGAATGGTTAAGTAAAACTAGACGCAGTGCCTGCCGTCAAGGAGCTCCAAGTCCATTTGGGGAGACATTACGCAAAGATCACACCAATAAATGTGAAGCTACAGCCCTGCCACATACACTGAATGAAAGGGGTGAAGAGCTATGAGAGTGTACAACGGGGTGGATTGGGGAAGCGTTTCCTGTGTGAGGGGGTATCTGAGCTGAGATTTGAAGGAGAATAGGGAGTTACTCGAGAGGGGTGGGAAGAGGAAGGAGCCTGGGAAAAGGCCCTGTGGGGACAGAGGCATAGGTGCCTGGGAAACTGCCAGGAGGCGGGTGTGGCTGGAGGTCAGACTCCCATGGCGGGAGGGGGCTGGGAGGTAGGAGAGCCAGACTGAGAGGCCTTATCAAATGCCACTGAAACACAGGCTTGCCGACTCTGTGAGTGAGAAGCCCAGCAGATTCATGTACGTGTTTTTAATGATCTGCATGCTTACAGGAAAAGACTGAGGTGTGGCGAATCCCGCTATGATTCAATAAATCTTACAAACATTATACTGTTTACAAAAAGATACATCAATTATAACGTTACCCTCAAGGCAACAAATGATCGAGTAAGGTGACCCCTCAGAATTAGACATTTAGTTTCAGAGGACGAGGGTCACTTTTCCAGGACACTGCAATGTCCGAAGCCCAGGCTTACTCCCAGAAACAGATCGCTATTAGCTGAGAGCAGAAGCAGTGGGTTAGTGGAGGAAAGATCACCCAGGTCTCCTGATTGGGCACTGGCCTGTGGATATCGTCATTTTGAAACCTTTTCAAAGCAGATTCTGTGACAATAGCTTGTGTCGGGAGTGGTATCCCTCCTGCAGCTATAGGGGAGGTGAGCACCTGGTAAGGTTTCTGAGCCTCCTTTGGCCGGTAATTAATGTTAAGAAGACCGGTACTTTAAGGTGACACTCCAGAATCTCAGGAATCAGCATTGTAGGAAAGACCAGACCCCAGAGCCTAAATTTTGCTAAATAAAATAGAGAAAAGACAGAACGGGGTCTTACTTTAAAAACTGGTGTCCTTCCTTTAAGCCAGTGGTTCTTAACCCAGGACAGCCGTGCCACCTGCCCCGGGGCACTGAGCATCTGGAGACAGTTTTGATTGTCAGAGGTGGGGGTGCATGGATGGAGGTGCTGCCAGCACCTAATGGACAGAGGCCAGGATGCTTCCAAATACCCTGTGGTGCACCCACCTCCCGCCAGCAGAGTGGTCCAGCCCAAATGTCATTAGTCTCGAGGTCAAGAAACCCTGCCCTAGGGCCAATTCTGTGCAAACAAGGCAGCTCCTGTCCTCATGGGCCTGTAGGTCAGTACAAGCAAACGCGTTTATAAGTGCTGTCAGAGGTAAGAAAGGTTTCACTGAAGAGCTGACATGATATGAATTGATGAGAACCCCGTGCCCAGACACACACACACAGACACACACACACACACACACACACACACCCTCAGTCTGTGCCACAAATGCCAGCTCCACATTCCGCTTTAAAGTGAGACGGGCTGAGAAAAGACACACAGGGACGGGCTCAGCAAATACAGCCGAGACCGGGTCTGGAGGGCACATCTCCAGGCAGCGCTTAGCACCTGGGAGCTCTGAGGCCTGGGCGTGGCTTTTCACGTCCCTAAGAGGGGGTAGCATTAGAAGGAGTGTGGGCTTTGGAGAAGGAAAGCTGTGGGGTTAGCACTCCACCACCCAAGTGGTAGTTGTGGGGCCCTGGGCAAGTTACCGGTCTGCTCTGGGTCTCAGTTTCTTCACCTGTAAGAGGAAGATAGAATAGAAGTGTCTAGCTCATGCAGTCATTGTCTGGACTAAATGAGGTTGTGCAGGGAAAGTGTTGGCATATATTAGGTGCTCAATGAAGGCGCCTTCTTTCTCTCCTACGCTCCTGAGAGGAACAGAA
>NW_005871400.1:92063-115418 GCF_000147115.1 Myotis lucifugus | reverse complement strand
CCTCTCACAGTCTGGGAGCCCTCAGTGGATGTCCTACTGATGGCCACAGTCTGGCAGCAGAGACTCGGAGCAGGTGCTGTGTGTGTGTGTGTGTGTGTGTGTGTGTGTGTTCCCTCTGGGGGCCTGCCCCTAGCCGTGTCAGAGGCTCAGAGCAGGCACTGTGTGTGTGTGTGTGTGAGTGTGTGTGTCCCCCCGCATTGGAGGCTCACAGCAGTCACCGTGTGTGTGTGTGTGTGTGTGTGTGTGTGTCTGCTCGGGGCCTGGCGCCACCCACACTGAGGAGGATTGGAGCCGGCGCCTCTCTGTGTTGATCTTTCAGGCTCCTGGCCTCGCCTGCGTGTTGTTCTCTCCCTTGAGCTGTGGCCAGGGTGGGGTGCTGCCTGCCGGCCGCGCTTGCCTGCTCGTGGATCACTGTGACGACCGGGAGCAGGCCCTGCTGGGGGCTGCCTGCTGGGTGCTGCCTGTGGGCCGCGCTTTCCTGCTCGCGGATCGCCACGGCGAACCGGGAGCAGGCCCTGCTGGGGGCTGCCTGCTGGCCAAACATGATGCCGCAGTGACCCACAAGCAGGCCCTGCTGGGGGCTGCCTGCGGCCTGCTTGCCTGCTCAAGGGCCGAGCGACCTGCTCACGGGTCACCAAGGCAATGCCTGCTGGGCTCACGTTGCCAGGGTGACGCCACCAGCGTCCTGCCCCGCCGCTATGGGCGCCGCCATCTTTGTTGAGGAGTTATGGTTAATTTGCATATTACTCTTTTATTAGATAGGATTATTAGATAGGATGTTCTTGTCTATATTCACTGTACCATGTGTTAGATCTCTAGGGCTTAATCTAAAAAAGCCAAAGTCATGAAAACAGAGCATTAAATGGTGGTTCCCTGGGGATGGGCGGGGGTGCTGCCAGGGCATGCTTGAGGGAGCTGAAGGCGGGAGGAGCCACCCGGCTCAAACCCATGTGTTCCTCACTCGCTGCAATGTCTCCGTGAGCCTTTCCTTTTCATTTCTCTCAAATAGTTTTTGAAGCCACCCAGCAGTGAAGTGCTGTGCATCCTGGGGGCTGGGGTCCAGGCCTACAGCCACTATGAGGTCTTCACTGAGCAGTTCTCCTTCAAGGAGGTAAGTCCTGGGAGTGCTGGGCACTGGGGAGCTGCCCTGGCCGGGGTCTGCTCCGTCACTGCAGCAGGGCCGTGCTGGACAGTGAGGGAGAGTCCCATCTCAACCATCCTTGAATGACTTTCCCAGAATTCCTGGGTCCGACAAAGAGGCGGGGAGGCCTGATCACCTCTTCCCAGTGTCTCAGCTCACAGGGTTTGTCTGAGGGTGCAGCCAGCCTAGCAGTTAGTTTAAAGGGCTATATTATATCTGTTGCCTAGTCCCCTCACTTCCTTTTGTGCCCCCCCCCCCCCCCCGCCACGTCTCTTAGGAGAACCTGGGAGTCTAAGTCTTCAGGGTTATGGATTCAGGAATTGGGAGAGGCCTAGAGAGCAGGAGCCTACAGCACCCCCTTCTACAGCCCAGATATGGGCCCACCTTTCGCCAGACATGCCTCACTCTTCCTACTGGGAACATTTGATTCTGCTTTTATTTTTTGCACATGTGTGAGAGTGCTGGGGCTGATTTAAAGTATGATGTTTTTAGGATAATTGGGAAATGTGGACTATAAGGACAAGGACAGCAGAAAAATGTCCTTATGTCTATTTTAAAAACAGCAACAGTTCACAGTTTCCAATCTTCCCTCACCAGTATTTTATGTTTTAATCATATTAGATATACAAAGTTATATATCCCATCTTTTCATTGAATGTTCTAACATCACTACTTTCATAGATTCCTTAATTTTTGTATAATATTTGCATAACTTTCTATCAAGAAGGGTGGTATGGTTAACCATTCTCTTATGACTGGGTGTATTGTATTGGGTTTGCATTTGCATGCACAGAACCTTGGTTGATAAACTTATGTAGACACAGGTTTATTTCTACATTATATTTCCTTATGAGAGATTGTTTAGGTATCATTTTCAGTTGAAGGCTGGCAGCCCCTCTCCAGACATGGCTATCTGCTAGGCAAGCTGTCCAGTCCCACCGCCAGGGATCTAATTGTAGCTACTACACTTGCCCTTTACATCACTGCACCATTCACTCCTCAGACCCTCTGATCTTTAACTCCCTACAGGCCCTTCAGAGATCAAGTTATTCCACACAAAGCCCTGCCACAGAGAACCCCATACCTGCTATGACTCCTTTATCATTCCCATATTACAAACATGAAAACTTAGGCTAAATGAGGTTGAGTAACTCCAGGGAAGTAAGTGAGAGAGCAGGGTTGAGTCTAAGCCTATCTAGGTCCAGAAGTTGCTCTGCTAATTATTGGGCTATGTAGTAGCTATTGCATTAATGATGTTGTATGTCCTATGTAGAATTGAAAAATGTCTCTCCTAAAATGGGGGACAACTGTAGTGCTCTCAATAAAATAAATCTATATATATAAAAGCCTAAATGACCGGACGACCGAACGACCAGTTGACCAGTCACTAAGATGCGCACTGACCACCAGGGGTCAGTGCACTCCCACAGCAGGAGTGCCGCTCAGCTGACTGACAGGCACCAGACACCAGGCTTACAGCTGGCGAGTGCAGTTGCGACAGTTTTTGAAGCCACCCAGCAGTGAAGTGCTGTGCATCCTGGGGGCTGGGGTCCAGGCCTACAGCCACTATGAGGTCTGCACTGAGCAGTTCTCCTTCAAGGAGAGCCTCTCCCACCTCCAAGGCAGCGCTATGGAGCGGTGGCGGCAGACGCAGTGGAGCCGTGATGAGCGGGAGCTGGTCGGTGCCCGGCCTGGACTCGGGCTCCTCCCCAGCCTCCTGACACTTTGCGCACTACTACATCCCTTGGGGGATGTCAGACTGCCAGTTTTGGCCCGATCCCTGCAGGCAGTCTGACATCCCCCAAGGAGGCCCTGATTGCGAGAGGGTGCAGGCCAGGCTGAGGGACCCCACTGGTGCACGATGGGACTTTAGTAAATAAATAAAAAGAAACAAAGAAAAACTCCCTTCTTTAAGAAGGAAGGGCTGGAGGAAGGTCATTTTCAAATATCTGGCCAGGTGTCTGCACAGATTAATGTTGCCTCCTTGATGAAACTTCCCTTCTTCCTGGAGTGACTTACGGTCATAAGCACAGCCTGACCCGAGGGGTTCAGCTTTCCTCGGGATGTCTGGGCTCGTTGAGACGTAAATAGCCAAACATTCATGGCACCCATGTCCCTCTTGCTGCCCCCAACGAAGGTGAGGATATGGAACCGCACTAAAGAAAATGCCGAGAAGTTTGCAGACACAGTGGAGGGAGAGGTGCAGGTCTGTTCATCCGTCCAGGAGGCTGTGACAGGTGCCGATGTGATCATCACAGTCACCATGGCAACAGAGCCCATTTTGTTTGGCGAATGGGTGAAGCCGGGGGCTCACATCAATGGTAAGTGGTGTGGTGTCTGGTAGTTGGTGGTGGACTGGCTCCTAGGCTGGACCAAGGGCCGCAGCTGCAGAACTGTGTTCTGCCACATGCCAAGCTTCACACGGGCCTCAGAGACCTGTGAGCCCTAGAAACAGTATTCACTCCAAAACATGAAACAAAAACCGCAAACCTGAAACTAGTAGAATTTCTATGTAACGTAACATTATGGCAATTGGCCAGTCACAGCTCAGTTTTTTCATGTAATGAAGTTTAAATGACAAAGCCAAATGACTCATTTATTTTTAACATTTAGAACTACAAAAAATTACAACACAAAAGACATTTAATGTGAAATGTGAATACTTTCTGGTATGTGATTGGATGGGTGCGACTCTATATAAGAGTTTCTGCCTGGCTGGTGTGGCTCAGTGTGAGTGTCAAACTATGAACCAGGAAGTCACTAGTTCGATTCTCAGTCAGGGCACATACCCAGGTTGTGGGCTTGATCCCAAATAGGGGGTATGCAGAAGGCAGCCGATCTATGATGTTTCTCTCTCATCGATGTTTCTATCTCTCTATCCCTCTCACTCTCCCTCTCTAAAAAAGAATAAATGAATAGATAAATAAAATATTAAACATGGGAATTCCTGGGGCCTCTGAACATAAAATGGCCCTGGGGTGATAGCAGGAGCTATTGCAGATGCTGTTCTAAACTCTTTATGTGTGCTACCTGTCATTTAATCCTTTCAACAGCCTCACGAAGTAGGAGCTATTTTTATTACAACCCCTTTTTACAGATGGGTAAACTAAGGCACAGAGAAATTAAGCCAGTTGCTAACTTGTTCAAAGTCAGAGGTCCTTAGCCGCAGAGCTGGGATTTGAACTGAGGCTCTTAAATGCTACTCAGTATTAGTTTTCAGTAAGAAGACTGGATTCTGGTGCATGAGCAGGCAGAGACTAGGGCATTTAAACATGCTCTCGGTGTCCCGTGTTTTAGTGACAAGCACATGCCTGAACTCAGAACCTGAGATCCCTGTACACATTGGCAGGTGAGCTGCAAGAGTGAGTGTCATGATTACACACTCATCCTCAGACACTTACTGGGTGCCTGCCCTGTGCCAGGCACTGCTGCAGAGGCTGCCGGTCACGGAGACCACACTCACGGTCCCTGCTTTCTCCTGAGGGGAGATAGCAACAAAGAAGTCAACAGATAGGTGGATTAGATGGTTCCAGCTAATGGCCAGTCTGTGAAGGAAACCAAGCATGCACGTGTGAGGAATGGGCAAAGCAAGTTGAAGGTCTGAGCCTGCAGGACTGGTGTTATGATGTGGGTCCATGGGGGAGGCAGGCCGTGGTAGGAACGTGTATCGAGCCTGGCTTTGTGGACAGTAAGACCATTCCTGAAAGGATTTGGGAAATCAAAAGAAACCACTTCTTGGTGAAATGGACATGAGCTGAATCTTCAGCAAGACGGACTTGATTTTTGTTTCCAGCTGAAAACAGCACATGTTTGTTATCTCACAGTTTCTGAGTGTGGTTCCGCTGGGTCCTCTTCCGAGGGTGGCACCAAGGTGCTGTCCAGGCTGCAGTCTTGCAGACAGCATGGCAGCCTTTGCCGGGTGCAGGCGGTGGCTGGCTCCTTCCAGTGTAGGTGCAGGTGTCCGTTTCCTGGGACCCTCTCTGCTCCTGGCAGCAAACTCCACCTCCCCTTCCACATGGACGCTCCATCTTCAAAGCCAGCGATTGCAGAGCCTCCTCACATCAGACCCTCTCACACTGTGGATCGCTCCCTGGGAAAGGCCAAGGGATTTTGAGTCAGAATGTCTTTGATGTTTTCCTGGCTGCAGGGCAGACGTGGTGCCCGAGTTCAGAGAGGCCCACTAAGGAGCGTGCGCTGCAGGTGCAGTCAGCAGGGAGCCCCGACAGCAGATTGCACTTGCTTTGCAGCAGGGCTGAGTCAGGCTCAACCTCCCCTCCCCCCCACTTCCCTCATCCTGCCCGCACTGTGGCAGAGTGCAAGGGAGAACAATCAGCCAGCTCTGAGGGAGGAAAGTTTACCTTTATTTCGCAGATCTGCTCGTCCAGAGGAATTCTGGATCCAAAGCTGGAACTGAACTCGTGGGGAGGGTCTGACCTATAGCTCCTCCTGTGGTGGCCTCTGAGGGTCCCTGCAGCCCCGCCCAAGTCAGCTGTGGCCAGGCCCTGGGGTTAGGTTCTGCAGCTCCGCCCAAGTCCGTCAGAGTGGGAAGTAAGACTACAGTTGTAACCAGATACTGAACTAGGTTGCAAGCCCCCCCCTCCCCATTTTCCTTTTCACCTGCACTTCACCAACCAGGGTCTGGCTCTCCCCCAGTCTAGCCCCTCCGAAGCAGGGCAGAGCCAGCCTGAGCGGCCCTGCCTCTGCTGCCTGGCCCACCTCCATCTGCCCGAGTGGCCTCACCCAACCCTTTGAGAGCTTGTCCTGCTCAGAACCGGGGAGCAGAGCAATGAGAAGAGGTGGCCTAGAGGCCGGGGTTTCCCACCATCTGATGGTTTATTTACGAGCTTCGTTAGTGCCTTTGTGCTGGAGAACTTCTCACACAGACGGTCTTCAAGATGCTCGGGTTTTACACCACTCTCTCTCTGAGCATTAGGGCGAGGGAGAACAGGAGAGAGGAGCGGGCAGCAGAGAAAGCTGGCGGCACAAGACGCTGCCTTACGCTGGTGTAGCCTCACCTCTCCCTCCAAGGTGGGTTGGCCACGGGCTAGGGCTGGGCCCACCAGCAGATGTGTTTTGCTTGGGCCATTGAATGTTTTAAAAATCAAGAAATAACACATGCAAATAGATGTCCCGCTTCTGTTCAAAAGAAGCTGGAATAGCTAGCAGTGTAGCAGTGGCCTGCATCCCCCCCCCCCACCCCCCCCACTCCGTCAGCTCGCTGGTGACTCGGCCCTCAGAGGGCCTGCTTCTGCTGCATGCTTGGGTCTCCACCGTTCCCAGCCCCTCTGACAGCTTCGCTCATAGTCGCTGTCTGCATGGCCCTGCAGGCACTTGGTGACAGCTCTGTGTTAGCCGATGTGCCCGGCCAGGCATCAGCTGAGTGGCTCTGGGCTGCAGAGGGCGTGAAGCTTGCACCAGGGTGGAGCCAGCTTGCTCTGCATTGGCTTCTCCCAGACACTGGCACCAGGCTCCCTGGTCACAGTTAGGAGAGAAGTGGTTGGAGGTGAGAGCAGGAATGGCGAAGACCAAACAGGCAGTCAGGGGTCTGAAGAAGTGCCAGGATTTGGGTAAGGAAGTCACTGCCCCCATAAATGGAAGAGGGTGAAAGGAACGGCACTGTCTCAGAGCCTTAGGTGCACACGCACAAGATGCATACCTGTGGCAAGCACCTGAGCTTCTTTGAGCCTCACTTAGTGCATCTTTTAAATGGGAACCAGACACAAAGTGAACTAAATAATATGTGTGACACATCTCCCAGGTGGTAGGTACCCGATAGACGAACGCTTAGTTGCCTCACAATCTTTAGGGAATGAGTGGGCTAGGAAATGGCAAGACCACACATGGCAGGCTCTGTCTGTTCTTGTGAATGGGCATTCATTCAGTCTTGCTGGCGCGGAGGGGCGTCCCCGATACCCCCGGTCCCTGTCTGCGCTCAGGTCTCTTGTGCTGTTCCTTAGCCGTGGGAGCCAGCAGACCGGACTGGAGAGAGCTGGACGACCAGCTCCTGGCGGGCGCCGTGCTGTATGTGGACTCCCGGGAGGCAGCCCTCAAGGAGTCTGGAGACGTGCTGCTGTCGGGGGTGAGCCTCTGCTCCTGGTGCTGCTTCCCGGTGGCCTCGCCGGGCCCCAGGCTCATGGGCTTCCCCCTGTCTGGCCCGCTCCAGGCCTCATTCACCCCCACCTCGTTGCGGGGTGACAGAGCCTAAACGTCTCTCACTCATTTCTAATCCCCTTTTAGAATGACGTGGCCATTTTGCTGGTGGCCTGTTTTTGCCCCTGTGCCTGGAGAAGGCTGCTGGCTACCAGGGGCCTAGGGAATGGGGCCTGTTGAGCCTAGAAACCTCCAATGTTGCCAACAAAGTAGGCGATGGTGGGCCACCTTCTGCCCTCTCTTTGGTGATCGGGGCATGTAAGCCAGAGCGGCTGCAGAGTGAGTGCTGAGGGAGGCACATGCCGTTTCCTGCTGGCCAGTGTCCCGCAGGACACCCCGCCGCGGGCATTCGCCGTGTCACACAGGCAGAGGGTCCCGAGCGGGTTCTAGGGGGAAGCACATCCTGACCGCACCCAGTTTACAGATGGTCTGCTTATCAGGTTTATCTCTTACCCACTCCCAGGCTGCCCCCTGCCACCAGCTGTACAGCCGCTGGGCAGGCGTGTGCTGCATGGCCGGCCCGTGTGCTCACTTTGCAGGCAGAGATCTTCGCTGAGCTGGGAGAGGTGGTGGCGGGAGTGAAGCCAGCCCTCTGTGAGAAGACCACGGTGTTCAAGTCTCTGGGTAACGCCACTGCTCCGAGCACATCTAACCCTTGGGGGGAGGAGGAAGGAGTGACCAGGCCCGGGGCGGACTAGTTGTGACTCCGCCATTTGGGTCGGTTATTTACGTGCCGTAGTGACGTGGTTGTGCCCATGGACTCGAGTCAGGCAGCCCTGGGGTGGGTGCCTCTGCCGCTCCTGGGGCCTCACCGATCCACGAGGGCTCCCTGCCCGCCTGACGCCTGGCGTTTGGTGCGTGTGAAGTGCGGGGTAGGGTGGCTCACACACAGCACATATCAGCAGCCTCATCTAGACACAGATGCCACGGAAGCTGCTGCAGAGGTGGGGCTGAGAGGGAAGAGGTTAAAGGATGGAGAGCTGCAGGGAGATGGCAGGGAGACCCAACCCGAGGCTGCTTTTCCTGCTGCTTGGGGCACAGCCCCTGGGGCCCAGCCGGGGCGGCTCAGCCAGCTCTCCACCCACCAGACAAGGAAATGGACACACGTGGCAGGTGCATATTAAACACCTGCGATGTGCCAGGCTCTGTACTGGGCTACAAAAGTTTCCTCAGGTACCTGCCCTTGAGGAAAATAATACCCATTCGAGGTGAAGGAGTTGGCGACACTGCAGCCTGTGGGCGGAACCTGGCCAACCGCCAATTTTTGTGCGACCTGAAAGCTAGGAATGGTTTTTACATTTTCAAATGGGGCGGGGGGGTGCGGGGGGGTTGTGTGTGTGAATGAGATTTCAGAACATGAGCATTATATGAAGTTCCGACTTTGGTGTCCGTAAAGGAAGTCTGGCTGGCACACAGCCGGGCTCACTGTGTCCCTGTGTCGGCGCTTCTGCCCACTCAGGAGGCCGAGCCCACAGCGCAGGCCTCAGCAGTTACCATCGGGCCTGCACTGCACGCTCCTGACCCCGAACGGAACGGGGGATGACACCGGAAGTCCGTTGTGGGCATTTCTTGCTGAGCAACACATTCCCTGCCGGGGCCTGCCCTCCGCAGACCCTCTGAGCCATGCTTCCTGGACATCGTCTTGATGCCCTGATGGCCGTCAGCACCACAGACAGGGCTGCTTCAGGAAAAGCTGTTCTGACAAAAAGTGACCCAATTTCTGTCCTTCCAGGAATGGCGGTGGAGGACGCGGTTGCGGCCAAATTAGTGTATGACTCCTGGTCGTCTGGTAAATAGCGCGAAGCGTGGCCGCCGAGGCGGTGCTGCGACTCCAGGGGCCTTGCCTCCACTTGTCCTGTAATTTCTAGATCAAATGAGGGAAGGAACCCCGTGCCCCGCGGGCTGTAGTGTTGTGCTCATCCTGTCTTACCTTAATTGGCGAGATCCTCCTTGCGTTGTAGCTGAGGGGAGCTGGGTGGCGGGCCCGCGGTGCGGCTGCAGCAGCACCCCTTCCCCAGGCATCCCACCGGCTCTTGTATCTCCCGGAAATAAAGCGATTTCCTTTTCTGCAGTTTTTGCTTTGGTAACTTCTGTCCCTCATGGCAAGGAAAGCGAGGCACAAGTGCTCCCACTCACTCGCTGGGGGAGTGCCAATGACGGTAATTAATTTTGTTCCGTTTCTTAAATTGAGGTACGATGTGTGCACCACAAAATTAAAGTGTACAGGTCAGTGGTTCTTAGTATGAAAACCGTGGTCACAGAGTGGTCAGCCTTCACCACCGTGTGATTCGGGGCATTTTCATCACCCGAGGAGAAGCCCCGAGCCCTCCGCCCAGCCCGGCACCTACTCCCCATCGTATAGACTCGCCCCTCCTGGGCGTTTCATATAAGGAGAACCAGGCATTGTGTAGCCTTTTGTGTTTGGCTTCTTACAATTAAAGGTTCGGGGAACAGTTTAGCTTCCACATTGGTCAGGACTCCTTTGGTGACAAGTGGTAGAGACCACAACTCCAACCGCCTTAAGCTGAATGCGTCCGTGGATGGGGAATGGCATTTATTGGCGCGTGTAGTTAAGAAGGATGCAGGCAATGGTCAGCCACCGCTGACCCGGGCTCCAGGTGCCAGCAAGACCCAGGGTTCTGCAGGGTTGGCGCCACCATCAGCAGGTTTCCCCGGGGGGAGGGCGGTGGCCGGCAGCGCCTGTCAGCCCCTCCAGCAGCCCCCACAGAGACAGGGTCTCTTCCTCAGCAGTTAAAGTCCCAGAACCAAGGCTCGCTGGCCCATCGTGGTCGCATGCCCAGTCCGGAGCCTGGCACCGTGGCTGAGAGAGGAGTGCCCTGCACAGCCTGGCCTCTGGCAGGGAAGAGGGAACCCTTTACTTCGCTTCATTTGCTCCCTGACATGTAGGCCCCATGCTAATTCTGACTGTTCTGTTCATACATTTTGAGCCAGTGCCCAGCGGGCTATAGTGTTGTGATCATCACAGACACAGAATTTACCCTTTAGTTCAGGGAGTGGTTGATAAGCCTATGGACTCTACCAGCTGGGCCACTGTAATTACAGTAAAATGCCACAGTTCAAAACATACACTTAACTTCTAATGGCCCCTCCTGGCCTCACAGGTTCAGTTATTCACTGTGAAGACATGTTTCCCCCTTTCTAACCCAGCACTGTGATGGGATTTTTATATGAGGTATTTAAATCCATGTGTCCTTCAGATCCATACCCTTCTATCTCATCCCAGAATCCACACAAAGGCTGAGGGATAATCCCGGTGAGAGCATTCAGTTCTGAGCAAACACACGCTCCCCCCTTCCCCCGCCCCATATTTGCTGAGCCAATTGCTACCCCTCCCTCCAGCAGGGCAGCACAGACAATCCCAACTAGAAAGGATCACCTCGATGAAGCGGTCAGAATGAAATCGTACAGGCTGAGTTCCAGCAGCACTTCCACCGCCTGCCTTTCCCTGTCTCAAGCACCGGGGCGTTCCACCCTCTGCCTTCATCCTGCGAGTGGCCCGTGGGTTCCCAGCTCACACCGCCTCCCATTTGCTAGACGTCATAGGCTTCATTATGTTCACCTCTGATGAGCGTGGGCAACGCGCCACTGGAAAGCACCCTTTCTGTTAACAGCAGCACTTCCGAGTGGCCTCTACTACAGCCCAGCAGCGGGTCTCGGGCAGACCCGGGGACACCTGGAGAGGGGGTCCGGCACCTGCAGTTCAGGTCCTAACAGAGGCAGGATCGGGCACAAGTGCCTCCCAGGTGACCACTGCATTTGTGCACATTATGGAAAGCAAATACAACTTCACTTTATTCCAGACCAACAAAACGCAGTATCTGCAAACATCATCATCCCTTCGTACATAGTTATCTACTCGAAGACTGACACCTCTCTGAATCCATCCGTTGTGAATCCAGCCAGCTGTCCATCACACCCCTCCCTATGCTTTCATCCTCCGTGGTGCCTCCCGAAATACCCAGACCGACGTGAGCCAGGAAGCATGCTGAAGAAATCGCTGTTTCTACTTTATACACGTAATTGATGGTAAGTGTCATCTGATGTAAGCCTGGCAATAAAAATGCAGGGAAGCTTAACTATTCAGTAAGGTTTTGGTTTGAATTTGAGCTGCCACTCAAAAAGTGTCAGAGCAATGTTGCCCACTTACATTACAGAAGCGGCATGGACTCAGACATGCACCAACGGGGATGGGCAACAGGAAATGAAAGAGGCACGTAGTGAGCAAGACAATGTAAAGGTTACTTTTATAATCAAATTTTCCTTACAAAGAACCTAGGTATTTTCCCCTTTAAGTTTCAGAGGGTAAGCACCCTTAGAAAAATCACCAAATAAGCCAGACTTTGTCCCCTGTATGTTTGTTTCCCTTCCTCCCACCCTCTTGCTCAGGCTTCATAACAAAATACCACAGACGGGGCGGCTTAGACACGGAACTTTATTTTCCTACAGCTCTGAAGGCTGGGAGTCCAAGACCAAGGTGTCTGCAGGCCTGGTTCCCCTGAGGCCTCTCGCTCTGGGTCGCAGATGGCCGTCCTCTTGCTGTGCCCTCACGGGGCCTCTTCCCTGTGCGTGTGCATCCCTGATGTCTCTCTCTTCTCCTTATAAGGGCACCAGTCATATGGGACTAGGGCCCCATCTATGACCCCATTTAACTTTTTTTAAAAAATATATTTTATTGATTTTTTACAGAGAGGAAGGGAGAGAGATAGAGAGTTAGAAACATGGATGAGAGAGAAACATCGATCAGCTGCCTCCTGCACATCTCCCACTGGGGATGTGCCCGAAACCCAGGTACATGCCCTTGACCGGAATCGAACCTGGGACCTTTCAGTCCGCAGGCCGACGCTCTATCCACTGAGCCAAACCGGTTTCGGCCCATTTAACTTTAATCACCTCTTTAATAAAGGTCCTATCTCCAAAGCCAGTCACATTGGTGGGTAGGACATCAGTATATGAATTTGGGGGAAACACAGTTCCGTCCATAGCAGGTACCCTATATTCTAGTTCTCTCTTCACTCTCCCTACCTGACACCCTGTCTGGGTACTCAGGCAGAAATATTGTAGATCCACTTTCTTTACTTGCAAACATGTAGACATCTGTTAGAGAAGTGGTTCCCAACCTTCTTTTGGTCACGTCCCACCTAAGCATCTCTAAAATCCTGATGCCCCCCGTCCCCCCCCCCTGACATAGAATTCCTATTACTCAAAAAGTGAACTCCTATTCACATAAAGGAAGCCTAAAAGGCTATTAACTTGGTCTAAACAAGCTTCCAAAGAACATGGCACCCATGAAAGAGAAAAATAAAAGATCAAAAGGACAGTTGAAGTACTGAGAAAGAAATCACTAAGAAATTGTTAAAAAATAATAATATGAAGTGATATGAAAAAATAGCAAATACAGTTTCAAAACATAATAGAGCACTGAAATGCATAAATATGTCACAATATATATTTATATACTGTATATGAGGCCCCTAGAACCATAATAACTGCAAAAAATTCACGGTTAATAACTCATTCTCTAATTGCCCCCCTTAAAAATCAAATTGCCTGCCTCCCCTGTGGGGCATGTGCCCCATGTTGGGAACCACTGTGTTAAAGGTTTAGATACATTTCAGTTGGGTTTCAAATCTTACACAAATGAAGGAACTTTGATCTCCACCAATAAACAAAGTCTAGAGCTAAGGACAGAACTGGAGTTAGAATCCCCAAGCCATGAGAATCAGAAAGTAAAAAGCAGTGTGATGAGAGTTATAATCTTAAACCTAGAGTTGGAAAAGTAAAGTCTTTTTCTCTGCCATCCATTTAACCCTTTCCATATTCATAAATATTAAAAATAAAACTGAAGAGAAACGCCATTTTTTATTCCCAGGTCTCCTTGAGTTTCTCACTGGTGGTTTATTTGTATAGGTATAGAGACTTTCTCAGAGTAGTTTGGGCCTCAAACTTTTAGGTGGGCATTTCCAAAACCCTAGACACCATCCCCAGCTGTGGCATTCAGTAGAGAGCAGGTACTGCCTGGAGTGCATCCAGTGGGCACTGCCTTGCCCGCGCTGCAGGCTCCCCCTGCTGGTCAAGCACGCCATCACAGGCTGGTGTCGACCAGTTGGCCAGGCTGCTGGAGCACTTGCTTCCTTCTGTTTATAGCATTGAGAACTTTCTTCCTGGGACCCAGCTGCATTTGTATGCTCTGAAGGTCCTCATCGGAGCAAAGCAACAGAGCTTCTAGATCAATCTGCTCTCTCATGAAAAACGGAAGGAATTGTTCCAGGTGGTGGGACTGCAGGAACACTTCCAGGGGTGTAGCATCCCCCACGTCTTCCTCCCACTCCACCACATCCTCATCCCAAGGCAAGGCCTCTTCCAAGCTGTTTCCATCTCCCTCTTCATCAGCCTCTGCTTCCTCAGGCTGTGCTGCTCCTTGTCGCTGAAACAATTCACTGGACACTTTAAACTCCAACTCTCTCTTGTCGTCTGACATGTCTTCAGGACTCAATATTCTGTTCCTTTTAAAAACAATATTCCCTAGACCTGGACGACTGAGAATGGATTCGTGTTGCGCACAGCTGTCCTCTGCTGAGAGCTTCTCTCTGGACTCCCCTGAGAATGTGTCTTCTTCCTCCTCGCTGAACACTTCCATCACATTCCTCTGCCCGTTTCGGCCCCCCTTCCCTCCCTGCTCTGCTGTATCTTTATTCTTCTTGAACTGTATCTTGAAGGTGCCTTTAATGCCCTTAGACAGTGACCCAAATGTGCTGGAAGCAGACGCATTTGAAAGGGATGACCTAGAAAGAGTGCTCTTGGAAGAAGAGAGAGTCCCGGCTTCCTCCTTTCTGTAGGTGCGGGCCATCTTGTTCTGGTGCTTCTCCTGGAGCCGCTCACAGTCTTTGATCTGCCTCCTGGCATTCTTCTGAGCCTGCTCCTTCAGCCTGGTGACCTTCTTGGGGTTCATGATGTTCTGGGCAGTGGCTGCCTTATCCAGGAGAGCAACACATTCATTCTGCTCTCTGCTGGCAGCAGCATCCAGTGGAGACTGTAAATCATTGTCCAAGGCAAAGATGTTGGCACCAAAGTTGATCAGGAATGAGACGCAGTGGGCGTGACCATTGGAGGCTGCGTAATGTAGAGGAGTGTTTCCCCAGATGTCGCATCTATCAGGGTCCCCTCTAGAAGAGAAAATATCAAAAATACAGCTCATTGTTTCCTCTGAATATAAGGTCCTAATAAAGAAAGGAAGAAAGAACAGTGCCTGTTAGTCCTGCCTTGGCACTGTTAGAAGATAACCACTGAAAGTCTAGGTATGTCCCATCCGAACATCGCACGGCCAGAAACAGAAAGAGCCCATTTCTATCCTGGGTCTCACTTATTTTAAGCAAGAAAATATTTCCAAAACACTCCCTCTAAAAGCAACTTTCCTGTCTCATTGGCTAGAATTGGTTCACATGCCTAATGAGAGGGAAAGAGAGCTGCGACATATAACTCAGATTAATTAAAATTTCTCCA
Source organism: Myotis lucifugus (assembly GCF_000147115.1). Taxonomy (NCBI): domain Eukaryota; kingdom Metazoa; phylum Chordata; class Mammalia; order Chiroptera; family Vespertilionidae; genus Myotis; species Myotis lucifugus. The sequence continues at coordinate 100,606 of NW_005871400.1, read as the reverse complement.
GTAAATGTTTCACAACTGGCTCATCCAGGAAAACAATCAAAGCCCTGCTTTATAATGTGTGCCAATTTATGTAGTGTAAACACAGCCGCCATAGTGAATTTCAAGCTACTTATGCAACATTCCTGGACATGGAATTTGGAGGATGTGCTGTAGCAGACTATTATATGTTATTCCCACCATGTAGATAGAATAGGCATGCATAATCTTAAGAGAAGAAATAATAGTAAAACAATTAGGAAATAAATCATTTTTAGTATTTTTAAATATAATTCTTTAAATTATGAGTTTATATAATTTTCTTAATAATGTTTGTGTTTTACTCTCAAACTTCCCAGCAATTTAGCAGTCATCTTTCATGAGCTACTAAAAGCGGTTTCCAGCACACCACTCCCCCCCCACCCCCGAGTCACAGAGCAAAGTAAAGCAGCCATTATTCACAGGAACATCTCCACCGATCCCTCCACTTACTTACTTCCATGCAATTACAGTGTCACACATGTGAAGAGTTTTGCAGTGTTTTAAGGTGGAATTGGGGGCACTAGTAGATGATATTCAGGCCAGAGACCCATTCCTGGTACAGAGATGGCCATGGTAGGTGCTCAGTGAAGATCTGTGAAGCCGATGCATGCCTACTGACGTCCTGCCCCGGTTACCCCACCCCACCCTGGGCTTGAGTTACAAACAGGCACAAATGGAAAGTAAGTGATACCTATTGTTGCCCATGGCCCTGGCCCCACATCACGCTGAGAATTCTGATAATACAGGTCCTAAGAGCCCCAGCCCAGACTTCCTAGATGAGAATCTGGATCCCCAGATTGCCAGCTCACTGCCAGGCTGAGAAGAGCTGTACTAGTTAATGTGGCCTAACCAGAGTCCAACAATTTGATGATTCCTAGCTCCCCTGTGGAAACCCTGGCCTCCTCGTGCCTTTCAATTACGAGCATTTATACATTCACTGCCCCCTTCTCCCCGCCGCCAACAACCAACCCAATCTTCATCGAGCAGGAAGATGAGGATAACTATCAGATGAGTGAAACAAGACCAAGAGCAGGTGATGGACCGCCCAGGGGCACAGAGGCAGCACACCTGGGCCCCGGCACCACACAGTCATGCCTACACACCCGGCTTTCCTCCGTTCCCAGTGACAGGGCTTCAAGCTGTTCTAGGCTCAGTTTCCTCATCTGCAAATTGAGGATAATATTACCTACTCACAGAATCATTATGTGAGTAAGTTAATATGCAAATCATTAGAGAAGTGCTTGGCACATAGTGAATATTCAATAAACATCACCTATTATCATTTCCCTTGTCTCCAAACTCCAAATCCTTAACGTGTCATAGCTTTCCCTCACACCATTCAGCAGATTCCTGCAGCCCTGCAACAGCTCGTGTGGTTTTCCAACACGTACAGACTTACTCATTTGTCAGATATTTATGCCCTGCCTCCCCGAGTAGATAACATACCTCAGAGGGCAAAGCCTGTTTGCCCTCTTTGTTCCTTTCTTTTTTGTTTCTTTCTTTTTTTTTTCAATCCTCACCCAAGGATATGGTTTTATTGATTTATTTTATTGGCTTTTGAAATTTTTTTAAATTAAAAAATTTTCCATCACCATGTATTCCCTCTATGCCAGTGATTCCCAAAGTGGGCGCTACCGCCCCCCGGTGGGCGCTGCAGCGATCCAGGGGGGCAGTGATGGCCACAGGTGCATTTGGGGGCGATGAGTAACTGCTATTAAAATTTTAAAAAAATTAATTTCCAGGGGCTGGGTAATATTTTTTCTGGAAAGGGGGCGGTAGGCCAAATAAGTTTGGGAACCACTGCGTCTATGCCCTCTTCCATTTCCACCTACCCTCCTCTCATTCCACAATCACCTGCTTTTGCTCAATACTTCTACCCCCTCCCAGCACCCCCCCCCCCCCCCGCCCCCTAGGGCTGTCTGCCTGCTCTCTGTCTATGAGTCTTATCTCCATTTTGCTTGGTAGTTCAGCTTGTTCATTAAATTCCACATATGAGTGAAATCATATGGTTTTGTCTTTCTCTGACTAACTTATTTCACCTACATGTTTTTCAGGTCCATCTATGCTGTTGCAAAAGGTAAAATTTTCTTCCTTTTTACAGCAGAGTAGGGGAGAGAGAGAGAGAGAGAGAAACATCGATGTGAGAGCTGAAAGGGGATCAAACCCGCCCACTAGGTGACAGACCAGCAGAGGACACTCGGCTCAGATGGACTAGAAAGTCCCAAACGTGAAAGTGGCCCAGCCTCATTTCGTGGAACAGCCTGCGGTCACCTTATCCCGCACAACAGGAGGCAGCGGCACCGAGGGCCAGACAGCAGGCCACCGATACCAATGGCGCCTGCAGCCCACAGCCTCCATGGCCAGCACTGATCGGTCTGAAGGACAACGAACTCTATCCAATCAGACTAGAACAGTTACATCCCCCAGCCTCCACCCCTTTCGATTTTTGCACATAAAATTCAACTCCAAGGACAGCGGAGGCTGAATCCTAACCTTCCCAGGTGTGGCTCCATCCCCCTTCCCTCTAATAAATGCCCCTGTTGCTCTCTGCATCCGCCTAATTCCAACCCACGACCTTTTGGTGTATGGGATGATGCTCCAACCAGTTGAGCCACCCGGCCAGGGCAAGGCCTGTGTCTTTTTGTCCTTCGTGGCATCTACATCTCCTGGCAGGAGTGTCAAACTCAGCCTGAAGACGCGGAGCGGGTGGTGTGAGAAGGGAACAGGGCCAGCTTTGTCCTTCCAAGCTCCCTCTAGGAAGACGGCCGGTGCTCAGCCGTGGCTGAGTGCCACTTGGAAACAGCAGGCACAGTATTGCCAGAACTTCCAGTTTCAAGCCAGAAATCGAGGATTTCATGAGAAACTTTTTGATTTTTAAATGTTGGCTCAGATTTAAAAGGAAAGGACAGTGAAGTCCAAATAAAACTATCTCTAGCCCTAACCGGTTTGGCTCAGTGGATAGAGCATCGGCCTGGGGACTGAAGGGTCCCGGGTTCGATTCCAGTCAAGGGTATGTACCTTGGTTGCGGGCACATCCCCAGTGGGAGCCGTGCAGGAGGCAGCTGATTGATGTTTCTCTCTCATCAATGTTTCTAACTCTCTATCCCTCTCCCTTTCTCTCTGTAAAAAATCAATAAAAATATATAAAAAAATAAAAAAAAAACAAAACCTATCTCTGTGCTACAGCCAGCCCGTAAACTGGCAGCTGGCAACCTCCTCACGGGGTGACTGACTGCCACAGGTGGGGAGCCCAGAGTGTTCTTACACGCGAGCAGAGTGCACGGAGCTGTACAGAGGAGGGGAAGGAAGTATTCGATGACACAGTTGTGTTGGGTGGTTGCTTCCCAGGGGCTCTGGGCACGGCCCGATTTACTTGTCTTGGACCAAAGGAAGCCTCTCAACAGCAGTGCAGTTATTGCTGTAACTAAACACCACATTTAAAGGACAAAGCGATGAAGACATTACTATAAATATAACAAAACACACTGATTACTTTGTCTGCAATTAGTCTTGGGATTGGAGAAATTACAAAAGAAATTATTGAGAGGAGTGAGCAGTGGTGGCATGTTAAAGGGTATTAAGAAGCTTGGGTTAGCCCTAGCCGGTTTGGCTCAGGGGTTGGCGTTTCTGTCTGCAGATTGGTGGCTTTCGGGTTCACTTCTGATCAAGGGCATGTACCTCCTCGGTTACAGCCTCAATTCCGGCTGGGGTGTGTGTGGGAGACAACCAATTGATGTGTCTCACATCAATGTTCCTCTCTCTCTGTCTCGCCTCCCCCCTTCCTCTCTTTCTAAAAATCAATGGGAAAAAAATATCCTCTGGTGAGAATTAACAAAAACATTTTTTTTTTAAAAAGAAGCTTGGGTTAAATCTACACACTTCAAGCCACAGAGTAGTGGAATTTTCCATCTCAAGGGATCTTCAATGATCCTTTCAAGATAGAAGTAACATGAAGAAAACCTGTGGTGATAGCAAAGATGGGTCTTCTGCCCTAGCTGGTTTGGCTCAGTGGATAGAGTGTCGGCCTGCAGACTAAAGGGTCCCAGGTTCGATTCTCGCCAAGGGCACATGCCCGGGTTGTGGGCTTGATCACCCCCCTACTACAGGGCATGCAGGAGGCAGCCAATCCATGATTCTCTCTCATAATTAATGTTTCTATCTTTCTATCTCTCTCCCTTCCTTTTTGGAATCAATAATAATTAAAAAGGGGCCTTCTGTTAAGAATATTTTGAATGCAAAATTCCAGGTTTACAGATGAAGCCGTCAGTAGTGACTCACGCCCCAGTGCATCTCAGTATGTCCACTTGAAGAAATCCTACTGACAAACCACCTTCCAAATGGATGTGCAACTGACATCAAAACATTTTCCAGTGACAGGTTCCTGGGGTCTTCAAACTCAGTCTTTGTGGTCCAACCCCGGTGTCTATATAAATATAAATTCTCCATGAAATCATTATATACACATCCAGCCAGGTGTTCACAAACGGGCCCCACCTCATGAGTCCAAAATTGATATTACATGGTTTCTTGTGGACACATTTAGTCATGTTGATTTTTTTCCTATCTCCCCTTTTTTTCCTAAAAGAGAAACTCACTGAAAAGATTTTTAAATAACCATATTTTGCCCTTGGGTTTTGGTAGATCAGTACATTGGGGCAATACTTTTTACAGCTGGATTGCTCCTATTGTCACTAAATAGGCAATTTGCTTATATTAAATTACTATGAACATTTGTTCCATTTCAACTTCCCCTTGGAAGTTGACTTGATTTTGTGTGAATTTCTTTCTCAGAAAAAAAAAATCATTCTTTCAAAGACATTTTTCCACATAAGAAGGAATATTAAGACTCACTAATAATCAAAGAAATTCAAATGAAAACAAACCCTACTCTGTATGCGCCTATCAGATAGGCAGTGATTAAGAATAGGAGTCCAGCCCTGACCTGTTTGGCTCAGTGGATAGAGCATCGGCCTGCAGACTGAAGGGTCCCGGGTTCGATTCCGGTCAAGGGCATGTACCTTGGTTGCGGGCACATCCCCGGTGGGGGGTGTGCAGGAGGCAGCTGATCGATGTTCCTCTCCCATCGATGTTTCTAACTCTCTATCCCTCTCCCTTCCTCTCTGTAAAAAATCAATAAAATGTATTTTTTAAAAAAGAATAGCAGTCCCGCTGGGCAGGAGGTGGGGACAGACACAGCTGGAGGACACATAAAGGCCTTCTGTTCCAGCCCAGCATGTGCCACAGCCTCTAGCACAGGGCATGCTCTTGAATCAACAACCTGCCTCTGAGAATTTATCCTAAGGGAATACCAGATCCTCGTGTAAAGATAAATGTCAAGGATGTTTGTCCTAAGTTATTTATAACAAAGATTGGATTTAAGCTAAACATCTTGAACAAGCAACTGATTAACTAAATTATGAGGAAATCATAAAACAAACCATGAAGCCATTAAAAATAGGCAGGATCTCGACTCTTTAAGTGCAAGTGGTCCATGATGTGTTGCCAAATAATGAGAAGCAGGTTTTAGAACAGTTTGTATAATATGATGGCCCTTTTCATGGCGAGTATACATGTGTGAGCCCGTTCTCACAGGGAAAAGACTGGGAGGACATTCATTCAAATGTCGATGACTGTGAGGATTGATGTGGTTTTTATTTTATTAAATGTATCTTTCCAATAGGATATGAAATGTTACAATAAGTAGTTTTCCTTTAAAATCAGAGAGGAAGGAAACATTTCCATTTTAGAAAATGAAACAAAACTAAAAAAATTCATGAACATTTTAAAAACAAAATAACATTTTGTGTAATTGGGACCATCTTTCCAGTATAGAATGACATGTGTAATTATTACTTTCCATCATTAAATTTAACTAAGAAAGCAAAACAGTTTTTGTTTTTGTTTAACAAAGGCAGAGTTTGGATATTAATGGTCACCACATGGTCTCAGTTGGGTAGTGACAGATAAACACTGAAATCATCAGACTGGAATAGACCTCAGTGACTGATTAACTTCTAAATTCAATTTTTAATTGGTTTTCCATTTTAGCTCCCTTAAATCTAATTGGCAATTGGATCTCACACAGGTTCCTGAAGATTGGCTATGGTCAAAATGCGAGGTGACTTAGGAAAACCCTCAAAAAACATTTTTTTCAGCCAATACCGGGCCAACTTCACACAACCAGTCGTAAATGCTTCTGGGAGAAGGAAGCAAAATCTGAGATGTGCTAGACCAATCAGAAGACAAGAGTTGAGAAGGAAGGACTAGAAGAAGTAGGGCCAGAAGAATTTGTTTGCCCACAGTGTTTAATAAATACAACTTAACGGGCTGGATTTTGAGATTGCATTGAGAGAAATTACCTTGTCAAATAAATGGGAAAAGGGTGAACTGTATAGCAAATTGTGTTGGGATAAGTGATTAACTACTTGGGGAAGGTATAGTGAGATCAAAACCTCAAGCCTTAAATCAAAATAAAGAATATATGAATATTCAAAATAAATAACTTAATAAAATAAATAAAACTTAAAAACTGCTAAAAACATGTTTTCATTTATATTTAAAATATTTGCCGAAACCGGTTTGGCTCAGTGGATAGAGCCTGTGGACTGAAAGGTCCCAGGTTCGATTCCAGTCAAGGGCATGTACCTGGGTTGCGGGCACATCCCCAGTAGGAGATGTGCAGGAGGCAGCTGGTTGATGTTTCTCTCTCATCGATGTTTCTAACTCTCTATCTCTCTCCCTTCCTCTCTGTAAAAAATCAATAAAATATATTTAAAAAATATATATTTGTTGTAAAAATGTGAATTATGAATTGTGAAAATATTTGCAACATCATGACAAAAGACTGGTATTATAACTTTAAAAATAATTTTTTATGAATCGATGAGAAATGTTGACGATCTCAATAAAAACATGGGACAAGCCCTGGCTGGGCTTGCAGGTTCCCTCCCCGCCCTGGTTGGGGCACATGCGAGAGGCAACCAAACGATGTGTCTCTTTCACATCAATGTTTCTCTCTCTCTCTCTCTCTCTCTCTCCCCCTCACTCCCTTTCACTCTCTCTGAAAAGTAATGGAAAAAATTGTTTAAAAAGTGGGAGAAGGTTATACACACACAGTTCATAAAAGTACAAATATGGCCATTAAACATAAAAAGAATTTTCAACTTCACTAGTAACCAAAGAAAGGAGCATTAAAGCCACCATGACATATCATTTTGGACCTATGATATTGACAAAAATGTGTACTTACTTTCTAAAGAATAATTTGTCAATATACACAAAAAACTATTTAAATTGTGCACATGCCAATTTAAATCTTACTTTGGAGAAGTTATCCTCAAGAAAATGAGAGCAAAGATTTATGTACAAATGTACTCATCACAGCAGAGTTTAAATAATGGAAAACAGATTATTTATCCAAAAAAGAGACTTAGTAAGAAATATATTTATTGCCTTGAATAACAAGTCCCTAAAAATTAAATTATAAAAGAATGTATAGTCACAGAGAAAAATTATCATTATATACTGAGGGTTAAAAAAAAAAGGATGCTACCAAAAATGTATACTTAGATATCATTTTGTGTGTATGTGTGTGTATAAATATACACACATTTATAGAATACCTATACATGTATATTATATACACTACTAGAGGCCCGGTGCTCAAAAATTTGTGCACTCGCGGGGGTGGGGGTCCCTCAGCCCGACCTGTGCCCTCTCACAGTCTGGGATCCCTCGGAGGATGACCACCTGCTGGCTTAGGCCTGCTCCCTGGGGGATTGGGCCTAAGCTGGCAGTCAGACATCCCTCTGGCAGCCCGAAAGCCCTCGGGGGATGTCCACTTGCCAGCGGGGAGCAGGCCTAAGCTGCAGTCGGACATCCTTAGTGCTGCTGAGGAGGTGGGAGAGGCTCCCACCACCACTGCTGTACTGGCAGCCATCAGCCTGGCTTGTGGCTGAGCAGAGCTCCCCCTGTGGGAGCACACTGACCACCAGGGAGCAGCTCCTGCATTGAGCATCTGCCCCCTGGTGGTCAGTGTGTGTCATAGTGACCAGTCATTCCCAGTCATTCTGCTGTTAGGGTCAATTTGCATATTACCCTTTTATTATATAGGAGTGCCTGGCCATCCTGGGTGAGGGGCTGAGGGCTGTTTGCAGGCTGGCCACAGCCCCTTCAGGGTCGGGGGTCCTGCTGCGGTGCCTGGCCAGTCTGGGTGAGGGGCTGAGGGCCATTTTCAGGCTGGCTAAGCCCCCCAATGAGGATCCTCACCCCATGAGAGTGTGGCCAGCCTGAGTGAGGGGCTGATGGCTGTTTGCAGGCTGGCCACAACCCCCAGCCACCCAAGCTCCCAGTGGGATTTATTTGTCTTCTATAATTGAAACTTTGTTGCCATGAGAGGAGGCCACAGCCGGCTCAGGGCAGGTGGGAAGCTTGGCTTCCTCTATCGCCTGGGCAACCAAGCCTCCTGCTTGCTCCAGCTCCATGACTGCTGCCGCCATCTTGGTTGGGTTAATTGCATATAGTGT